>NW_015163138.1:117223-117330 GCF_001447785.1 Gekko japonicus
CCGGCTCCTCGGGGAAGAACCCGCGGGGTGCTTCCCTCTGCTCCGTGGGGTTTCGTTGGGCCGGTGCTCGATCCGGGTGCAAGCGGTCCAACAAGATCGTGGGTCTC
>NW_015163138.1:119811-144867 GCF_001447785.1 Gekko japonicus
AGATGTCCTCCGCGCTGGCATCCTCCTCGAAGTGGGCCTCTGCTCTCTGGCGGTTTGGTTGGGGTCGTCCCGATGGCTTGGACCGGCAAACCTTTGCGATGTGGCCCGAGCGGCCACAGCTGCGGCAGACCACGTTGCGGAAGCGGCAAGTCCTTCGGTCGTGCGCATCTCCGCAGCTGGCACACGACGCGCTGGGACGCTGGCGGTCGGCGCTAGCGGTCGGCGCTGGGGCTCGCTGGGGAGCTTGGGTGCGCTGCCGGGCCCCTCCGTAGGCCCGGTGGACGTCCTGTTCCTCCGGGTCATCTGACTCGACTTGGAGGGCTGCGGTGGGGGTGATGTGCGACCGCTCCCACGCGACTGCCGCTGCGAGGGCTTCTGCTGTGGTGACTTTCTCTCTCTCCATCAGCTTCCGCCTCAGCTTCATCTCTCGCAGGCCCACGACGAAGTGGTCGCGGAGGGCATCCTCCAGGTGCTCTCCGAAGTTGCAATCCGCCGAGAGTTGTCGCAGCTCTGCGAGGAACTCCGCGGCGGTCTCCTTGGCCTGTTGATGGCGGGTGTAAAACGTTACCCTGCAGGCCAGCTCGGTGGGCTTGGGTGCGAAGTGTTGTTGCACCGCATCGATGATCCGCTCGAACGTGCAGTCGCCAAGGTCCGTGGGGGAGAGTAGTCGTCTGGCCAGGGACACCACGGCGGTGCCGCAGGAGGCCAGGAGGAACCCCCGCTTCTTGCCCTCGTCGGTCACATCAAAAAATTCCAGCGCGGACTTGGCCCCTTGTACCCAGGAGGGCCAGTCCTGCGGGCGGGCTATGTCGAAGGGCTGCAGCAGCCCAAGCCCCGGTGCGGTCGCCATTGTGCGCGTCGGAGGGGGTACGGGAGGAGCGGTTCCGTTGCTCGCTGGATCGCTCATCGGATCGGCTGCTTCGCGTCCTCCTAGTCCCTCGCGACGGCCTGGCTCAGTTGCGGCTGAATCCCACCTTCGTTGCCACTGTTATGTAGTGGGTAGCCGCATGGATGAACGACAGACAACGACGTGGTGCATAGCACGCTTTATTAGCACACAACAAGACAGCCGGTAAACGGCGGCAGGCCAACTATATACACACCTGGGAACCGCCCCTGGTCACCATTGGTGGGTTCAAATCTCCCGCCACGGATCCCATTGGTTCCCCAGAGGAGGGACTAGGATCCTAGTCCCCATTGTTGTTCGGACTGAAGCTAGGGCATATGCGCTGACCTCCGGTGGCGGTCCGTGGACACTACAGAACCCGTGTTTCTTCTTCCGTAGAAATTCAACATTGGACATTGCACAAGGTAGTTCTTTTAAGGAACGGGGAGGGCGGGCTACCAGGTCCCAATCCAATGCGAGCTGAACCTTTCGTCTAACGTGACTGGGGCCGGTGAAACCAGATGCTGTGCCCAAGTGCGGGGGGGAGAATAAATGTTCCAAAATGAATGAATAAATAAAAACTGATCGGTGATGTATGCCGTCTGGAGAGCAGCTGTAACTCCGGGAGACCTCCCCAATGTTCCCTCTAAGCTGTGGAGTCTTGTGAGCAAAAATTCTACTTTGTGAGCTACTGGCATTAAAGTTGTGAGTAAGCGATTTGGCTCCTGCATAATTTGGTTTGTTCTGGAGCCCTCCTTCCTGAGCTAGGACAAAAATGTGTGAGCCGGAGGCTAAAAAACTGTGAGCTGGCTCACACTAACTCAGCTTAGAGGGAACACTGCCTCCAGCCCCCACCTGGAGGCTGGCAACCCCGCGGTTACCATCCGTCACGTCCCCATCAGTCCCGGGACGACCATCCCGAAGCCACTAAACGAAGCCAAAAAAAAAAGGAGGGGGACCCGCCAGTGCTGTTTCCCTGCGACGGGGTGGGCGGGGAAGGATCGGGCGGCTGGCCGCATCCCGACAACTTCTTCCAGGACGGGCACGGCCGTGGAGGCACGTTCACGTGTCCCCTGCCTGTCGTCCGATCGGCCTCCCGAAACGTCCCTCCAACCCGGGCTCGGAGCCGCGCTTCCCCGGCCAGCGCGCCCTCCTCCAGGCCGGAGGCGGCTCCGGAGCGCTCCTGCCCTCGCCCCGAGGGAAGCGGGACGGCGGCTCGCCCGCCAGCCCTGCCTGGCTCCGCCCCGCCTGCGATCCAGCCCGAGCGCCGTTCCCCTCCCCTCCCCACGCCTTCCACGTGGGACCGTGGGCAGGGCAGCGTACTTCCCCTGGGCTCTCTCCCAACCGCGGGGAGCCAGTTTCTGCCGGGGTGGAGCCCGAGCTGCCGAGAAGAACATCTCCTGGTTTGGGGGGGCGTTTGTTTGGATCTGGCTTGGCTGGTTCGGGAGGAGGGGGGGAGATCCAGGGGATCCTTTCTGGCTGGGTCGGGGCGCCCCGGAACCCACTGGATCCGGGAAGGTTCAGGAAAGGACAGGAGAAACCCAGGATGTCGCTGAGATCCTAAGTCGTCCGAGGAAGAAGCAGCCAGCCACTCGGGAAAGGAAAGGAAAAGAAGTTCGCCTCTTGGGTAAGAGCGGTCACAAGATTTTGGGGATCGCGTCGCCACGGTGCTTCCCTAGAACGAGGGTAGAGGGGGGGATCAGTCCTGTTCACTTTTTTTTGGGAGGGGGGGGGATCGCAACACACGAAGCGCTGTTGGGTTGTCCCTCTTTTTCCCCCTTGCTGTGAAATCGGGTGGGCGGTGTGGGGTCGATGCGCTTGCCCCCCCCCCTCCCGGCGACAGCAGGAATGCATCGAAGCTTGGAGGGGTCGAAGGGAGGGCGGGGGCTGGGTCGCCTCTGAAGCTACTTGTCCCTGAAGGCCGCCCCACCCTGTCCTGTGGGTCGTGTGAATGGGTGGGTTCCTCTTCCCCCTTTCCATGGGTGCCTGGCGAATGGAAGGAGGGCATGGATTAGGAACTAGTGGGGAGCGACGGGTTGCTTAGTTATTCCTTAGCCTCAGCGGCACGGTTGCGCTCTTGTGTACATGTCACAGCTCTGGATGGATGCATGGTGGGTGGACGGACAGAATACATTCCTCCCCCCCCCCCTGCTGTTCCTGAAAGGAGCTGAGGAGTGGAATACTTTGATTGACTCATTTTTATTTAAAATAGTTTCCTACATATGTTGATTTATTCCTTTTATTTTTTATTTCAATGGAACTTATCCCACTAGTCTGCCACACTGGGGACTCAAATGTGCATTGATGCACATTTAAGCCAAACTATGCAGCCTGGCAGGCTCCTGGAATGGATTTAAACATAGGTGGTGACCCAAGACAATGCCGTGGCTTCTTCTGCTTCCGTGGCTCACGCAGGGCCACAGCCTTCAGGTTGAGGGACAGGAGCCTTTGGCCACCCCCAAGCTATCGCTTATCCTGGCTTAAAGGTCCCCATTTCCCTCCCTCATAGCTTTCCCTTCCCAGTTTTGTCCTTATAAGAACCCTGCAAGGCTGGGTGTGTGTGTGTGGCTGACTGGTCTAAGATCATCTAGCAATTTTCGTGGCAGAGCAGAGATTCGAACCTGGGTCTCCCAGCTCCTAGTCTAACACTTTGACCTCGCCACTCCACGTACCATAATGTGGATGTTTCATGTTTCCCACCCATCCTAGCCAATTTGACTTGGACCTGAAGTTAGTTTCAGGTAGGGAGCCCTGTTAGTCTGTATCTGACAGAGTCCCGTGGGTAAGCCGTGTTGCTGGGAAGCAGCAGAGCAAAGTTTGAGTCCAGTGGCACCTTTAAGACCAACAAAATGTTATTCAAGGTATGAGCTTTTGTGTGCAATCATCAGTGGCAGGGGTCATTTCCTGCGGGAGCGCACAGGAGCGGAGCTCTGGCAGTAAGGAGCCCAGGGGGCCGGCACATGCAGCAAGCCCCACCCCCTGCTCCCAGCAGCCCTCAGTCAGAGCAAGAAGCAGCCAGGTAAGTTGCAGAGCCCCCCCCCCCGGCCCGCTTTCAAGTACAATCTCTCCCTCCTCTGCGAGGACAGATCTGGACGTGTCCCCCCCTCCCCAATAGCTAGCAATCCAAAACAGTCCAGTGGAGCCTGAGTGGTGGGTGTTGCCTTCTGACACACTTCCGGTGATGGCAGGGGGTGTGGCATATGCAAATAAGTTATGCTAATGAGTTATGCTAATGAGCTCCTGCACCTCTTTTTCTACAAAATGACCCCTGAGAGGTATATGAAGAGGTGTGCATGCACATGGAAGCTTATAACTTGAATAAAGCTTTGTTGGACTTAAAGGTGACACTGGACTCAAACTTTGTTCTGTAGCTGACAAAGTGAGGGCTGACTCACTAAAGTCTGTACATGCCGGGAACCTGTGTTGGTCTTTAAGGTGCCACTGGACACTGTGTTGGTCTTTAAGGTGCCACTGGTTTTACTTACATGGTTAAGAGTGTGGGTTCAGTAAGGCTACTCCCAGGATTGCAGCCTGAAAACTCTTTGCCACCCTGCCCCGAGGGAAGATTATGTCAATACATTCTGGTGAAATGTTGGCTTCGTAACTTTGTGAAGAAAGAGATGGGGCTGAGGCATCATTTGTTTGTTTATAGTTTTACTTTATTTATGCTCCACTGTTCTCCCCAACGGGGACCCAAAGAGGACTTCATCATTCCCCTCTCCTCCATTTTGGCCAGTTTGGTGTCGTGGTTAAGAGTGTGGACTCTAATCTGGGAGAACCGGGTTTGATTCCCCACTGCTCCACATGCAGCTGCTGGTGTGACCTTGGGTCAGTTACAAGTTCTTTCAGAGCTGTTCTCTCAAGGGCAGTTCTCGAGAGAGCTCTCTCAGCCCCACCTCCCTCACAGGTTGTCTGTTGTGGGGGGGGGAGGGAGAGGAATTGTGAGGAATTGCTCTGAGGTTCCTTCTGGTAGTGAAGGGTGGGGTATAAATCCAATCTTCTCCTCCTCCTCTTCTTCTTCTCAACAACCCAGTGAGAGTCTTTTTGCCTGTTAGACTTGATACCATTGAGTTATGGATTCCTAAGAGGCCTTGGGACTCCACTTAATAAGAAATAGTATTTTGATGTGTGCATGGTCATCGCACCTACCTTGACTCACTATACCCTTTGATGAAGAATTGTCTTCGAAACCGTCTTAAGTAGTGAAGTGACTAAGTTTGCGGATGACACTAAGTCATTTGGGGTGGTGAGAACCCAACAACCCAGTGAGAATCTTTTTGCCTGTTAGACTTGATACCATTGAGTTATGGATTGCCAAGAGGCCTTGGGACTCCACTTAATAAGAAATAGTATTTTGATGTGTGCATGGTCATTGCACCTACCTTGACTCACTATACCCTTTGATGAAGAATTGTCTTCGAAACGGTCTTAAGACAACGTACGCTACCGTCGGGGTATACTGGATAGTATTGTCTATGGACTGTTATTGCCCCTAGGAGGGCTTGTGTTTGTGGACTATTTTGGATTGTACCACTTTAAGTATCATCAGTCTGTAGTTTATGTGACTGTATGATGTGCATTACATTCTTTTGAACATTCTTTTGAAATTTTGCATGTGTTTATATATTCAATATAGAAGAAGAAGAAGAGATTGGATTTATACCCCGCCCTTCACTACCCAAAGGTGTCTCAGAGCGGCTTACAAACTCCTTTCCCTTCCCCTCCACACAACAGACACCCTGTGAGGTGGGTGGGGCTGAGAGAGCTCTGACACAAACTGCTCTTTCAGGAACAGCTGTGCCAGAGCTTGTGACTGACCCAAGGTCACATCAGCAGGTGCAAGTGGAGGAGTGGGGAATCAAACCCGGTTCTCCCAGATTAGAGTCCGCACACTTAACCACTACACCAAACTGGCTCTAATATGCCTATGAGTATTACTACTTGTCTTGAAAAAATTTAGGGAGTGTTTCTACTTTTATTTCTGGATTTATACTCTCCTTTCCCGGTCAGTTTTGTGCCCATAAGATCAGGGCAAAACACATGGCTGCCCACCATGCAAGTGACGCCTGCCCCATTAAAGGAACTGGTGCTCGCATGAAACACAATCATGGGATCTGCTGTCATCAGGGCTGGTTTGGGAACTGGGAACATCTGCAGTGTGGTCCTCCTGGGTCCCCGGCAACAGTGTTGTTGCCAGGAACCTATAAACACAGCAAAAGATTTGTAAAAGCTCTGGTAGAGCAAACCATCGAGTCCTGCATGCTTATCCTAGCAGTGGCCGGCCAGAAGATGTGCATGAAAGTGCCAGCTCTCTGCTTGCCACTCAGCCACTGGCATCCACTGGTACACTGCCTGGGAACGTGGAAGCTCCATTGAGCTAATAGTAACCGATGGGCCTTTCTTCCTTTGTGAATATGTCTAATCCCTTTAGAAAAGGACCGGGAACGTGTAAAGCTGTTTCATACATGTGCAGCATCCAACACAGAGTTCCTTGCTCCGACTGACAGTGACTCTCCTGTCTTTCCCGGCTTTGCTAAGATCTTTCTGACGAGAGGCCAGAGACCAGAGGAGATGTTGTGTGCACACAGTTTGTGCTTTGCCACTCGCCCGGGGCCTTTCCTCTAATTTGATGGAAACCTGGATTCCCTCTGGCAAGCTTCGTGACACTGGAAAGATGATGCAAACATGGCATTCAACCGTGGTTAGTTTTCTTTATACTGCGGTTAAATATCATCTCTGAATCTCTCTCTCTCTCTCTCTGTGCAGAGTGCCATCGGGTCACAGCTGAATTAGGGAGACCCCCGTAGGGTTTTCCAGGGAAGGGATTAAGCAGAGGTGGCCCGCTGGGACCTTCCTCTGCAGAGTCTTCCTGGGAGGTCTCCCTTCCAAGCACCAACCCTGCTTAGCTTCTGAGATCTGGTGAGATGGGGCTCTACCGTGCCCTCCTGTTTGGTGTGGTGGTGAAGAGTGCGGACTGTAATCTGGAAGAGCTGGGTTTGATCCCTCCCCACTCCTCCACATGTAGCTGCTGGTGTGACCTTGGGTCAGTCACAAGTTCTCTCAGAGCTGTTCTCTCAAGAGCAGTCCTTGAGAGAGCTCTCTCAGCCCCACCTACCTCACAGGGTGTCTGTTATGGGGAGGGGAAGGAGATGGTAAGCCGCTCTGAGACTCCAAGTGAAGGGTGGGGTTTAAATCCAACCTTTTCTCCTCCTCCTCCTCCTCTTTTTCTTCCTCTCCCTCCTTCTTCTTATCCTCCTGTTTGAATACCTACATCATGGTTAAAGATTGGCTGCAAACTAGAATGTGAAACCAGGGTTTGAAGTGGGGTTTGCAAACCACTGTTTGTGTTGACCGCAGTTAAGCATGGTCCCAGCATTAAGCAAACCATGGTTAAGCCAGTTTCCCCGCCTCTTCTCAATCTGTGTTAAAGGTGTTAAAGGTGACAAGCAAGTCCAGTGGTTATTTCCATCTATGTTTATTATGGCACAACTATTATGGCACAACTTCATCAGATGGTCAGGCCTCACCTGGAGTACTTTGTCCAGTTTTGGGCACCCCATTTTAGGAAGGATGTTGACAAGCTCGAGCGTGTCCAGAAGAGGGCAACCAGGATCGTGAGAGGGTTGGACTCCTACTCCTATGAGGAAGGGGTGAAAGAGTTGGGTATGTTTAGCCTGGGAAAGAGAAGGCTTAGAGGGGACATGATTGCAGTCTTCAAGTGTTTGAAGGGCTGTCATGTAGAAGATGGAGCAGATCTATTCTCTCTTGCTTTGGATTGCAAGACTAGACCTAATGGGTGGAAATTGCAAGGGAGTCGTTACCGGCTAAATATCAGAAGAAACTTCCTAACTGTAAGAGTGGTTGAACAGTGGAACAGACTGCCTTGGGAGGTGGTGGATGCTCCTTCGCTGGACGTTTTCAAGCGGAGGCTGGACGACCATCTTTCGGGTATGTTGTAGGGCTGTCTTTCGGCTGTGCTCCTGCAGAGTGCAGGGGGTTGGACTAGATGACCTGCAAGATCCCTTCCAACTCTAACATTCTATGATTCTGTGAGATGCACCTGGACTAGGCTGGGTTTTTAAAACGCAGAGATTTGTCACTGCAGTCTGCTTCCTGAGGACTAGCAGGCAGCCATTTCCCTCAGGTTAGTCCTGGTCACCGCACCTAAAAAAAACACATTATGGCATTGGAAAAGGTGCAGAAAAGGGCAACTAACATGATTGCAGGGGTGGCCAAACTGCAGCTCGGGAGGAGCATACGGCTCTTTCACACAGTCTCATTTAATGTTAATAAAAAGGAAAATCGCATATTTTTCAATAAAAATGTGTGTGTAATAGTTGTTCATGTCTTGCGGCTTTCAAGCATCTGACTTTTATTCTGTGTGGCTGTTAACGTTAAGCAAGTTTGGCCACCCGTAGACTAAGGGAATGGGACACCTTCCCTATGAAGAAAGGTTAAAGCGCTTGGGGCTCTTTAGCTCGGAGAAACGACGACTGAGGGGTGACGTGAACGAGGTTTACTAGCTTATGCATGGGATAGAGCAGGTAGAGAAAGAGGTACTTTTCTCCCTTCCTCACAATACAAGAACTCGTGGGCACTCCATGAAATTGCTGAGCGGACGGCTTTGAACGGATAAAAGGAAGTACTTCTTCATCCATAGAGTGACTAACACATGGAATGCACTGCTGCAGGAAGTGGTGGCAGCTGCAAGCGTAGCTTCCAGAGGGGACTGGAGAAACAGATGGAGCAGAGGTCCATCAGTGGCTATTAGCCACAAGGTATAGAGGGAACACTGTGTCTGGGGTAGTGATGCTCTGTCTTCTTGGTGCTTGGGGGGCAACAGTGGGAGGGCTTCTGGAGTTCTGGCCGCAGGTGATGGCACTTGGGTTTTGGCCACTGTGTGACACAGATTGATGGACTGGGTGGGCCATTGGCCTGATCCAACATGGCTTCTCTTATGTTCTTATGATGATTGCCAGGGCTCTTTTTGTAGAAAAAGCCCAGCAGAAACTCATTAGCATAATAGGCCACACCCAACAGCAAAGGCCATTAGCATATTAGGCCACACCCTGACAGCACCGCTCATTAGCACATTAGGCCACACCACCATGTTACCAGAAGTGTGGTCATCCAGCCACACTCACCTTTCCCTTCTTATTCTGTTTACCTTGTTTGTTGTCAAAACCCGGGGCCTTTTTTTCTAGCAGGAACTCCTTTGCATGTTAGGCCACACACCCATAATGTAGCCAATCCTAATGAGTTTCTGCTATCGGGTGTGGCCTGTTATGCTAATGAGCTCCTGCTGGGCGTGGCCAACTCGGGAGCCAGCCAGAACTTCGTTCCTGTGCGTTCCTGCCCCAAAAGAGCCCTGCAGTCCGAAATGTTTGCGGGGCCGTGACGCTGTGTCAGTCCTTTGCTGCAAAACTGATGTAGCACTACGTTTTGCTGGTTTGCACAGGTGTAACTAATAGCCCACCTTTAATACTCTGGCTCAGCAAAACTGTCTCCCACCATCCGTCTCTTTGTGCCTGATGCAAATGTAATCTAAGGAGAGGGTTCTCTCTTCCTTCCCTTTTTGGATGACACGTCTGTCTTCATCCACACAGTTGTGCCCTTGATTTAAAAAACAGAACCCAGATTGCATTTCAGTTTTATTATTCTTTGAACCTGATCTGTCGCATAGACTGAGTTCATTTTTATTTTAGCCAGAAACACAGGGATATAGTTACAGAAGATAGCTTGGGATTTTTATAGCTTATGTTTATTTTTACGAATGGTTTACTTCTTTTATTCGTTGCTGCTCCTTCCAACAAAAAAGTCCCCCAAACCATACAACCCGTACTGCTGTGACAAGACAAAAAGGAAACCGGATCAGACCCTGTGACCCACTGCTGTGTAGCATACTCTGGTGTTGCACACTAATGCAGCAAAACATCTGGGATATGGCACAACCCTGTTTGTGCAAGGATTTGCACGATCTAGTGTTGGGAGGGAGTGGCGCAGTCGTGGCAGGACAGGATGTATGGCTCACATGTGCATAATACTCCCTGTAACATCCAGTGATAGCGTGCATGTGTGAGTTGGCCGTCACAGACCTAATGCTGCAGACAGAACTTGCGTATCAGGGAACAGAATGCTTTACTGGGGAGTCAGTTCACACATCCAGCAGCCAGGCTTCAAGTGAAAAGGGATCCAGTAACAGATACACATGTGTGAACTAGCCGGAAGTAGAATCCTATTCACTCGAGTGGCAAAAGAATCCCCACTTAGATTGGTGTGACAATATACCTATACAGATATAATGGTTAACGATGGTCTCTTTTTCTTCATCTATGGTTAAGTATCATGTTTGAACATCTACATCGTGGTTAAAGATTGGCTGCAAAACCAGAGCTTGAAGTGAGTTTCCTAATCATGATTTAGTTGGTAGAATGGGGAAAGGACCCTCCTTATACTGGTATGGCAATAGACCTATGCAGATACAATGGTTAACCATGGTCTCTTTTCCTTCAGGCATGGTTATATGCAGATACAATGGTTAACCATGATCTCTTTTCCTTCAACCATGGTTGAATACCTAAATCTTGGTTAAAGGTTGCTTGCAAAACCAGGGCTTGAAGTGTACTTGCTAACCATGTTTTTGTGTTAACCATGGTTAAGCATTATGGGTTGGCTCCTGCCAAACTTTTCACTGGGGGGAAAGGGAGCGCCTTTGACCACCAAAAAAAGTCTGTTCTGGGGATCTTGGGACCTACAGGAACAAAAAGCATTTGGGATAGGAACTGTAGCAGGGAAGGAGATTGACTGAAAAAGCCGGTCGGATCTGATTTTATATCTGTATTGAGCAAGCCATGGTTAAGTGCATTGTTAACCTTGAGCAAGCCATGGTTAAGTGCATGGTTAAGTCATGCACCAGTTTGGTGTAGTGGTTAAGTGCGTGGACTCTAATCTGGGGGAACCAGGTTTGATTCCCCGCTCCTCCACTTGCACCTGGCTGGATGACCTTGGGCAAGCCGTAGTTCTGATAAGAGCTGTTCTTGAAAAAGAGCAGTTTCTGTCAAGAGCTCTCTCAGACCCACCTACCTCACAGGGTGTCTGTTGTGGGGAGGGGAAGGGAAAGGAGTTTGTAAGCCGCTCTGAGACACCTTTGGGTAGTGAAGGGCAGGGTATGAATCCAATCTCCTCTTCTTCTTCTTCTTCTTCTTCTCTTCTTCTTCTTCTGGCCTCTTCAGCCTCTCTGCTTGTAAGGTGGCAAACAGATTTTGTGGCAGTCTCCCTGTGTATGCCTTAGAGGAGCAGGGCTTACATTGGAAAGCTAAACCAGAGTTTCATTGTGCAGTTAGGGTATCAACCTGGTTAAGGCAACACACCAGGACTTGCGCTATCCGTGGTTAAAGTTATCTCCGCAAAGCAATAATAAAATGTAAGTTTTAAAGTTCATGCATGCTAACTGTGTTGCATTCCATGGTCCAGTTAGACCACAAGATATAGGACTAAGATGCTCTCTCCCTTCCTAGCACCAGTATTCAAAGGAACAGAGCAGCTGGCATGAGGATTACTATGGGAAGGGAACTGTAAATATAGATGAGGAACAAATGAGCTAAGATATATATTTTGGGCCGTCCTCTGGAAAATTAAAGGAGGTGGGTTAGTGCCCTAAAACGTCTCATTCTCCCTTCCCACTAGAGTAACCGGCTGTCACCTTGAGGCTATTTCTTAGATATATGTTTCTGCATAGCTAACATGGGAAAGGTGAAGGCAGGAAAGCTGGAGAAAGATGGGCTTTGATCTTCTCAGCTGATGGCCAGGTTCTTAGTAGCATCCCTGGGGTGGATTGGCCATTTAACTTACAGGGAAATCTCCCGGTGGCCCACTGCCCGAAAGAGCTGCTGTTGACCAGGAGTAGGCAGGACCAAGCCCCAGCAACTCTGCCTGACCCTCAGGGTCAGACAGCTTTAAAATAAGACTAGAGAGATTCGTGGAGGATAGGTCTATCAGTTTATATTATTTATTTATCCTAGGGCAGAGTTACACACAGGGATCATATAATAATATAAAATATGGAACCAAGTTGACACAACGGGTATGCAGACCGATTGGGCAATCCCCCTAAATGCTAATATCTCAATTTTCAGTCCACCCATTCACAGCTGGGGAGAGTTCAAAGAGCTCCATCACATCTCCCTGGAAAGCATGATGCTCACATTCCTGTGACAGATGGAAAATAGTGTGGTGGGCTGCACCATAAGCGCATTGGGGTCCTGGTATTTTGCCCCATTTAAACAACAAGTCTGCACAACTGCCAAAGCCTGTTCGTCTTCTGTTAGCCGTCTTCCATACTTTACGTGGCATAATCAAATCCTGCGGGCCTCTCATTGATGTTTATTAGGTTATGGATATCGGGTGCAATTGATTGCATCCATGTTTGCAACCATTCATTCCCTAGATCGAAATTTTGTGATAGCAGGATTTGTGCAGATTGTTTTGCTGGGTGTTGGTACTACTACTAGCCATGGTGACTGAAGGGGACCTCCATGTTCAAAGGCAGTCAACTTCTGAATACTGGAGCAACATTAGGGGAAGGCCTCAGCTTCTGTGCCCTGTGGTTGGCCCTCCAGAGGAACTGGCTGACCACTGTGTGAGACAGGATGCTGGAGTAGATGGACCGCTGGTCTGATCCAGGAGGGCTCTTCTTATGTTCTTATCAGGAGAAGGCCTCGGCCTCTGTGCCCTGTTGTTGGCCCTCCAGAGGAACTGGCTGGCCACTGTGTGAGACAGGATGCTGGAGTAGATGGACCGCTGGTCTGATCCAGGAGGGTTCTTCTTATGCTCTAATGAAGGCCCCAGCCTCTGTGTGCTGTTTGTTGGCCCTCCAGAGGAACTGGCTGGCCACTGTGTGAGACCGGATGCTGGACTAGATGGACCACTGGTCTGATCTAGCAGGGCTATTCTTATGTTCTTATGAAGGCTCCAGCCTCTATGCACTTTTTGTTGGCCCTCCAGAGGAACTGGTTGGCCACTGTGTGAGACAGGATGCTAGACTAGATGGACCACTGGGTCTGATCCAGCAGGGCTCTTCTTATTTTTTGTATTTATTTCTTTATTTTATTTTTCATATTTGTATCCCGCCCTCCCCAATGGGCTCAGGGCGGCTAACAAGGGCAAGGTCATTTGCCATGCCATAGGTAAAAACATATAAAACATAGTAAAACATCCAACACTAAAACCACAGTACTCAATCCATTACTAATATCCTAAATCCAAGATGGTAACACCACAGTTCCAGATGGTCCTCCCATAGTATACGTGTCCAATGGCGACGGCTTGTCAGATCTTCAGTAGCTTCCAGGTTCTTCCTCAGGCCTCGTCGATGCATCCTTTAAGATACCTTGACGGTGGTGGTATAATGGGGGGGCGGCTCCTACTCAAAGGCCTGGCAGAAAAGCTCCATATGACCCCTCATCAGCCATGTCTGTTGGTGACAGCTCATGAATCGCTTCTTCTTGTACTGCTTCTAGTTGGGGGGAGGATGTGGTGGATGAGCAAATGCCCGTTGCCAGCCCCACAGAACTGAGTGGCCCTGGAGTGCAGATTTGTAGCACCACGGGGCCCACTCAGCTGGGTTTGCTCCAGGGCACACTTCCCAGTGTGCTCCAGAGCAAGCCGTATGGTTGAATCATATGACCATATGAAGCTGCCATATACGGTGTCAGATTATTGGTCTATCAGGTTCAGTATCTCAGGCAGAGGGCTTTCACATCACCAGCTATCTGAAGTCGCCTTGGTCTACTAAGGTCTATATTGTCTTCTCTGTCAGTGGCTCTCCAGGGTCTCTGGTAGAGGGTCTTTCATATCACCTGCTACCTTGATCCTTCTAACTAGAGAAGCCGGGGATTGAACCTGGGACCTTCTGCATGCCAAGCTGATGATTCATTTTTATTTGATTTATTTTATTTGATTGGATTTATATCCCGCCCTCCCCGTCTAGCAAGCTCAGGGCAGGGTCCATCAGACATACGGTAATAAACAATATATAGCATATAATTAATTAAAACAGTTAAAACACCAATAAAATACAGCAACATTCCTCTAGTACAAGTCATAGTTAAAGACTCACAGATGCCATCTGTTTCAGGTTTTAGTCCTTGGATGGTAAAGCAGGTCTGACCCACTGGGGGGAGGCCCACTGAGCCATGATTGCTGCCCTTAATGAGAACACAGGAGAGGACTGTGGCTCAGTGGTGGAGCACCTCCTTGGCATGCAGAAGGTCCCTGGTTCAGTCCCTGGCATATCCAGTCTAAAAGAATCAGGTAGTAGGCGATGTGAAGGACTTAAGGCTTTGGTCCACATAGGCAATTCTGACCTTGATGGACCAATGGTCTGATTCAGTATAAGGCAGGTTCATATGTGCGTGTTCATATGAGAGCCAGTTTGGTGTGGTAGGTAAAAGCGCGGCCTCTAATCTAGGCCGAACCCGGTTTGATTCCTCACTTCTCCACCTGCAGCTGCTGGTGTGACCTTGGGTCAGTCATAAGTTTTTCAGAGCTGTTCTCTCAAGATCAGTTTCTGTCAAGAGCTCTCTCAGCCCCACCTACCTCACAGGGTGTCTGTTGTGGGGAGGGGGAAGGGAAAGGAGATTGTAAGCCGCTCTGAGTCTCCTTCAGGTAGTGAAGGGTGGGGTATAAATCCAATCTCCTCTTCTCTGTGCCTTATACTGAGTGAGTCCATTGGTCTATCAAGGTCAGGATTGTCTACTCTGGCCAGTGGTGGCCCACCATTGTCTCAGGTGGAGGTCTTTTGAATCCCCAACTGCCTCATCCTTTTAACTGGAGATATCAGTGTGCAAACCCAGAACCTTCTCAGCATAAACTGAGCTCTGCTACTGAGCCGCAGCGCCACCCCTTAGGTGGGAGACGGCGTGCAAACATTGTGTTCCTTCCCATCAGAGCATCACAGAAAGCGGCATCGTATTTGTGGCCACCCTTTACAGAACCGAGAGGTCCTGGGAATATTACTTTCCCCATCTTCAGGCCTCCAGAAGAACTTAACTGGCTCTCTTCCGGCCGAGTTAACGCCGCCAGCTGAGCTGTCTGTTTCTGTTCGATTAGAAGGGCAATCCACGAGATCGTTTTTCGAAATGATGAAACCGTCTGGCCCAGGTTGACTTTTTAGAGGATTTTTACAGCGTTTTGGAATGCTCCAGCGTGAGTAGAGGTCATGGTCCATCCATTGTTTTTCTGCAGGATTTTCAAACGGTGGGAAGTTGGAACATCAGCACATGAGAGCAGGGGTCCCCAACCTTTTTGAGCCTGTGGGCACCTCTGGAATTCTGACACTGTATGGTGGGCACAGCCTCAAAATGGCTGCCACAAAACAGCTGCCACAGGAGGCGGAGCCAGCCACAAAATGGCTGCCATAGCTTACCTTCAGTCCCACAGTGAAGATCCTTGTGCTATGGTGGCAGCTGCTGCCAAAGCAACATTTAAAAAAAAAATCTGCACAGCCAATCAAATCCCCAGTGGCCAATCAGAAGCTTTGCTGGGGGAAAGGCCCACCTGGCCCCACCCACTTTCTAAAAATACTTCATGGGAGCCACAAAAGGTGTTGGCGGCACTGTGGTGCTGACAGGAACCATTTGTAATCAGAGAATCATTGGTAAGGCTGCGTGTCCTCTGAAAAGAAAAGCTGCATCGATGTCAGTTTGACAGTAGTGCCATTATCAAAGCACATGGCCCTTCACGTACATTGTCTGAGAAAAAGGATAAAGGTAAAGTCTGTCATCGAGACACCACTGACCTGCGGCAACCTCATGAACGTCTGCCTCATGGGGCTTTTAAGGCAAGAGATGAGCAGAGGAGATTGGCCGTTGCCTTCCTCTGCATAGCGGCCTCTGTCTTCCTTGGCGGTCTCCAATCCATGTCCCAACCCTGATTAGCTTCTGAGCTCTGGAAGAAGAAGAGGAGGAGGAGGAGGAGGAGATTGCATTTATACCCCGCCCTTCACTACCCAGAGGAGTTTCAGAGTGGCTTACAATCTCGTTTCCCCTTCCCTCCCCACAACAGACATCCTGTAAAGTAGGGGGGGGCTGAGAGAGCTCTTTCAAGGACTGCTCTTGAGAGAACAGCTCTGAGAGAATTTGTGACTGACCCACAGTCACACCAGCAGCTACATGTAGAGAAGTGGGGAATCAAACCCAGTTCTCCCAAATTAGAGTCTGCGCTCTTAACCACTACACCAAACTGGCTCTCCTGATGAGTTCAGGATAGTCTGAGCTATTAGTATAGTGTAACAGTTACGATTACTCTCCTGGGAGAAGTGAGCCCGAAGAGTAAAAGGCTTGCTGCAGACCTTGCGATGGTGGCTGAACTGAAACTTGGACCCATCTCACGCGCTTAGCCATTATACTGCACCAGCTCTCAGCAAAAATAGGGAACTGCAAAAGGTTCTCAGGACAATTGAAACCAAGTCACAGTCTGGCAGTTGAAACCAATTCCAGAAAAGTGAAACTAGGTCACATTCTTCTTCAGAGATAAGATGTAAGAGCTTCTGGGATTATGCAACGATTATTATTGCTAGATTACTGTTGATATTGTACTACCACTTTCTGAGTCCAAGGAAAATGCATTTTAATCCCCAGAACAACCCTGTAAAGTAGACTGGTTTATTGCCCCTATATTGTTGCTGTCTCATCAAAGGGTTTCCCCCATTACTAGGTATGGCTGTGAAAGTTGGACAGTGAAGAAAGCTGACAGGAAGAAAGCTGATTTATTTGAAATGTGGTGTTGAAGGAGAGTTTTGTGGATACTGTGGACTGCCCAAAAGACAATCATGGGGTCATTCAGTCAAACCAAGCCTGAACTCCCCCTAGAAGCAAAAATAACTAAACTGAGGCTATCATATGTTGGTCACATTATGAGAAGACAAGAGTCACTGGAAAAGACAATCATGCTAAGGAAAGTGGAAGGCAGCAGGAAAAGAGGAAGATCCAAGATGAGATGGATTGACTCAATAAAGGAAGCCGTGGCCCTCAGTCTGCAAGACCTGAGCCAGGTTAGAATCATAGAGTTGGAAGGGACCTGCAGGGTCATCTAGTCCAACCTCCTGCACAATGCAGGAAAATCACAAATACCTCCCCCAGACACACACCCTCAGTGATTGCTGTTTCATGCCCAGAAGATGACAAAAACCCTTCAGGATCCCTGGCCAAACTGGCCTGGAGAAAAATGGCTTCCTAACCCCAAAGTGGCGATGAGCATTTCCCTGGGTGTTTAAGAAAGGCCCACGAGAACTAAGCACTGATGCAGCCCTCCCTGCCCTCCTTCTCATGATCTGCCTAAGTTGTCAATGATAGGACATTTTGGAGGATGTTAATTCATGGGGTCACCATAATTTACAAGTGACTTGACAGCACTTCATACACAGACAACACACACCTTGCAGCTGGAAGGCTCAGACTGTTCGACTTGGGGGTGCGGTCACATGGTCCTTTTGATCGGGTTTCGCCGCTGTTCCCTCCCGCATTTAAATTTGCTGACCAGATAGGCCAATCTGCCTCCTGCGCCGAAGCGGGCTTAGTCCTGCAAATTTTCGCGGTTCTCTGCTGCATTTTCCGGCACTGGCCGGAACAAGTATAAGGCTACCAATTCCATTGCTGTCTATCACATTTTTACCCCAATCTGCCTCCAAAGAGCTCTGGCTGGCCTAAATGTCTCCCCTTCCCTTCCCTTCCTTCCCTGGTTCGATTCTGCACTCCTCCACATGCAGCTGTTGATGTGACCTTGGGTCAGTCATAAGTTCTTTCAGAGCTGTTCTCTCATGGGCAGTCCTCGAAAGACCTCTCTCAGCCCCACCTACCTCACAGGGTATCTGTTGTGGGGAGGGGGCGGGAAAGGAGTTCGTAAGCCACTCTGAGACTCCTTCGGGTAGTGAAGTGTAGGGTATAAATCCAATTATCTCCTCCTCCTCCTCCTCCTCTTCTTTCCTCACACCAGCCCCTGTGGTGCAGGTGAGGGCGAGAGAGAGAGAGAGAGAGAGAGAGAGGGAGGAAGGGAGAGACAGACAGACTGACTGACTGTCCTATGGTCACCTAGCAAGCTTCGTCGCAGAGAGGGGATTTTAACCTGAGTCTCCAGGGGTCGTTTCGTAGGGGAACTCATTAGCATAACTCATTAGCATATGCCACACACCCTGACATCACCGGAAGTGTGTCATAAGGCCACACACACCACCCCCAATGGTCCCGGCCGCCGCCGCCGGCCTTGCAGCTCCACTGCCGAGCCCCATGAGGGGCCCGGCGGTGGACCTGCAAGGCCGGCGGGAGTGCAAGGAAGCCCCGCGAAGGCCCTCCCTGGCCCCAGGCAGGCAGGGGTGGGGAGAGGCAGGGAGGAAGCAACTTACCCTCCCTCTTCTCCTGCCTCCTCCTGGCTGAATGAGGGCCGGAAGCGGGGCGGCCGGAAGCAGGGGGCGGGGCTTCATCATGTGCCCCGCCCCCGTACCTCACCCGGGTGAACTGCGATCCCCCGCGATCCCCCCCGAAATGACCTCTGCCCATATCTTTTTCCAACCACTATACCAAGCTGGCTCTTTCTACTGGGGAATTTTTGAACTAGGGAGAAAGCCATGGAATGTGGTAGATCTTACTTCTGATTAAACATGTTTAGAATTGGGTTGCAAAAAAACCCAAAAAACAGTTCAGTAACCCTTGGTAGCGTTTATGTGGAGCTATCACCTAAACATAGCTGCAAAGATGGATCCTAAATTAACCTTGGAAAAGATTTCAGCAGTTTTGACTGTTGGTTTTAATGTCCTGATTTGTGGAGGCTCCTAGTGATAAGGTGTGAGAACCTCTCACAAACACACATGAAACTGCCTTCTACTGAACCAGACCCTCGGTCCATCAAGGTCAGTGTCGTCTTCTCTGGCTGGCAGCAGCTCTCCAGGGTCTCAGGCCGAGGTCTTTCACATCACCTCCTGCCTGGTCCTTTTAGCTGGAGATGCCGGGGATTGAGCCTGGGACCTTCTGCATGCCAAGCAGATGCTCTACCACTGAGTCAGGGCCCCTTCCTTAAAATGCATGGAGCAGGGCTTTTTTTGTAGAAAAAGCCCAGCAGGAACTCATTAGCATAATAGGCCACACCCAACAGCAGAAACATATTAGCGTATTAGGCCACACCCCCATGCCTTCCCTTGGCTTGTCCGGGCACCCCACGACTGCGGGGAGCCTGGGCAAGCTGACACTTGGACAGGCCGGGTAAGGCACAGGGAGGCATTTAAATGCCTCCCTGATCCTTCCGGCCCCCATCCCCGGCCCACCTGCCTCAAAGTCGCTGGGGGGTCACTCTCCAGGCCTTCCCTCTGTAGTCACACACGCAGAGGTTTTGGCTGTAGTAGGCCTGGCCAACTCTGAAGCCAGCTGGAACTCAGTTCCTGTGCGTTCCTGCTCAAAAATAGCCCTGCCAAGGAATCAGCATTCTGTGCTAAACCTGTCAAACAACAGCTGTTGGCCTTGAGAGTTCAGATTTTATCACTTTTCGTGGCCTTGAAAATGGTCGGGCACTAGTGGCTGTTGGAGGTTACGGTGGAGACCTTTGAGAAAGCTATGCAGTTGGCCCGGATAGGTGAGGCGTGGTAGCAGCATTTGAGTAAATTATATGGCTGTGGTTTGTAAACTTGAAGGAGCCGCATTCTGACCCCGCAGGCAAATGGGCTCCTTTCTTTCAGAGGCTATCGCAGGATCCTGGAAAACATGACCTTAGCATTGTGTACTGTCCTACGCAGCTTGACTAACTTCGAGAAACCCGGGTCATACAACCACAATGCAACTCTTTCTATTAGGTATGCCAACCTCCAGGTGTGACCTGGGGATCCCCTGGAATTACACCTTATCCCCAGACTACAGAGATCGGGTTTCCTGCATAAAAGTGAGGCTTTGGAGGGTGGACTCTGTGACATTGTACCCCACTGAGGTCCCTGTCTTCTTTTTGGGTTGGAAGGTTAGGAAGATTCCTAGTTAGTCGCAATCAGTGTTCCCTCTGAGCTGAGTTAGTGTGAGCTAGCGCACAGTTTTTTAGCCTCTGGCTCACACATTTTTGTCTTGGCTCAGGAAAGATGGCTCCAGAGCAAACTGATTTATGCGGTAGCCAAACTGCTCGCTCACAACTTTAATGCCAGTAGTTTATAAAGTTGAAATTTTGCTCACAAAGTTTAGAGGGAGCATTGGTCGCAATTATCACAGCTTAAGTAGGAGGGGTCTTTAAAATGAGATTTGTCATTGTGATCCCTTGTTTGAAGGAATCAGTATGGAGATATGTCCTCTTTTTTGCTTTTCAAAATATGGTAACCCTACCTTCTATGCCAAGGCACACTTGAGTCTGAACACTCGCACCTCCCCCCAAATATTCTCCCCTTCCAAAAAATGTTTTCAAATCTTGCATTGGATTGAATGTGGACTTTGTTTTTAAAAAGCCCTGTTTTCCCTTTCCTAGGAACGACCCGCACAACTCTCACTTCTAGATGAGTTTCCATGTGTCCCGTCTCCCCCCCTCCCTGCATTTATAAAGCTTAATTCAGATTTCATTGCAAAGAAGAATTTGGCTGTCGATTAGCCTTTTTTCAGGTTGGAATGTTTTAAGTACATGTGTGCTAACTTCAGCATGTACTGGGTACAATCTGTGCCCTGCGAAGAGCTAGAAAGCCATTTCGCACCTTTGGCAGGGTTGAAACTTGGGTGTGCCACTGAGTGCCCTAAGAAAGCTGCGGGCGTCTCAGGTCTTCCATGAATCGACCAGTGTGAGACAGGCATCTTCCCCACTCACACGTTACGTACCTATTTTAATCATGTTTGGTTAAATGCTTACTTATACTTACCGAAAGGTTTACTTGCTTACTTGTTTTAATTATGTTTGCTTAAATGAAAATATTTATTTTAACACTCTCCACGTAAATATGGAGGTGTAGCCATGTACTTATTTAGCTTTGGGTGGAAAACACGTGAGTGGACCTGTGCTTTAGTATTTCCTCTGTTTCAGCCTCACAAACATTGTGCGAGGTAGGTTAGACCAACAATAGACCAACCCAGGTGGGACCTGGGGATCCCCCGGAATTACAGCTCACCTCCAAACTACAGAGAACAGTTCCTCTGGAGAAAATGGATGCTTCGGAAGGTGGACTCTAAGGCATTGTATGCAACTGAGGCCTAGGGATGCCAGCCTCCAGGTGGGACCTGGGGATGCAGCTCCAGACTACAGAGATCAGTTCCCCTGGAGAAAACATCTGCTTTGGAGGGTGGACTCTGTGGCCTTGTACCCCACTGAGGTCCCTGTCCTCCCCAGGCTCCACCCCCAAACCGCCAGGAGTTTCCCAACCGGGATCTGACAACCCGACCTCCCCCCCATCCTCTGCCAGTGGCCAAGGGGAAGCCGGCAACCCTATTGAGGCCCCTGTCCTCCCCAGGGTCCACAACCTGGAATAGCTTGTTGGCATGTGCAGATTTGTCAGGAGCATTGGTTCCGTAATAAGGCGACCTTGAGGAAGAATCTGGTGATTTGAAACGGTCTACATATCCAGGTGGGCCCGTCGGTCACAGTGCTGCGTGAGCTCCATGAAGAGAACAACCTGTTGTAAAATTAACGATGGAGTTTTACTTTACAGTTACCTTCCCACCAAAGTGGTACCTATTTATCTACTTGCAATTTCTTGCTTTCGAACAGCCAGGTTGGCAGAAGCTGGGGCCAGAGACGGGAGCGCAATCCGTCATGCGGCACTCGGGTCTCGAACTGCTAGAAACTGCAAGTAGATAAATAGGTACCGCTTCGGTAGGAAGGTAACAGTCAGGGGTCATTTCCTGCAGGAGCGCACAGGAGCAGTAAAGAGCCCAGGGGGCGGGCACATGCAACAAGCCCCACCCCCTGCTCCCAGCAGCCCTCAGTCAGAGCAAGAAGCAGCCAGGTAAGAAGGGAAACGTTTACTTGCTTTACAGTACTGAAGAAAACAACTTGCTGTGAAATTCACAAGAGACTTTTCACGTTGATGTGCCATGTATAAATTTATTTATTTATTTATTTTATTCAAATTTATATTCCGCCCTCCCCGCAAGCGGGCTCAGGGCAGATCACAAGCACAATATCTAAAAACATATCAAAAGTTTAGTACGTATAAAATATAGGTATGGGACAATGAAGACAATTTAAAACAGCATAAATGAAAACAGAGGGGCACTCTTTGTCCTCATACGGAGATTTCCAGCTGGCACTGCGGGTCTATAGATCCTGTTAGCCTGGGCCATGTGGAGGGGAGGCGAGGCTGAGATTTTATTGGAGGCGTGAATTCTGTGAAGAAACCAATCTGCTGTAAATTAACAAGGGGCTTGACATTTGAAGAACTGCTGTGAAATGAAGGAGAGACTTTCCACTCTGATGTGTGATGGACTATAGGAATATAATTGATTTGTGAAATACTGGAAGTGGCTAATTAATTTGCATATATAACTAAGAAGAAGAAGAGATTGGATTTATACCCCGCCCTTCACTACCCAAAGGTGTCTCAGAGCGGCTTACAAACTCCTTTCCCTTCCCCTCCCCACAACAGACACCCTGTGAGGTAGGTGGGGCTGAGAGAGCTCTGACAGGAACTGCTCTTTTTCAAGAACAGCTCTTATCAGAGCTACGGCTTGCCCAAGGTCATCCAGCCAGGTGCATGTGAAGGAGTGGGGAATCAAACCCGGATCTCCCAGATTAGAGTCTGCGCACTTAACCACTACACCAAACGGAAGACGGAACGTTGGCCCAGCCTTTCTTCTCCCAAAGCCAATTGTCCGTCTCTTAGATACTTTCCTAGCCCCAGCACCGAACTTCCAAACAACTGTTTAAGGTTTTGGCAATTTCACTACAAACAACAGCAGCAAATCCAGATGTGATGCACATCCCTAAAATAAAAGCACCCACAAGTGATTCCCCACTCCTCCACTTGCACCTGCTGGATGACCTTGGGCAAGCCATAGTTCTGGCACAGCTGTTCTTGAAAAAGAGCAGTTTCTGTCAAGAGCTCTCTCTGCCCCACCTACCTCACAGGGTGTCTGTTGTGGGGAGGGGAAGGGAAAGGCGTTTGTAAGCCGCTTTGAGACTCCTTTGGGTAGTGAAGGGCAGGGTATAAATCCAATCTCCTCCTCCTCCTCCTCCTCTTCTTCTTCTTCTTCTTCTCCTCCTCCTCCTCCTTTTCCTCCCAACCTTCACAGAATCCCCATCCCTTCCAGGTCCGTAAGCTGGCCAAATTCCAAGCCGCTGAGCCGTGGATTTGGGTGCGGACTTTTGGAAATCCCGTCCTCTCCCTTTGAGCTGAGGTGTCACGCTGTAGGAATGTTAATGAACGGTGGCAATTAAAGCTGTTTTGCAGGGGAAGTTGGACAGTGGGGCGATTTGTCCCCGTTGATGAAGGATATGAAGCTGGAACGCTTCCCGAGGAAAAGACAAACGATTGCTGGGAAACAGTCTTCCTTGGTAATTGCTTCCAGATGCCAACGGCAGCGGATGGGTAGCCGATTTGACGGCGCCGATGGTAGAAATAGGAATAAAAGCGTGTGTGTGTGTGTGGTCTGTTCTCCCACAGTTGAGTCATCACAACATATGCAAGGCGTGTGTGTGTGTGTGTGTGGTCTGTTCTCCCCACAGTTGAGTCATCACAACATATGCAAGGCAAGATTTATGGCTGCTGGAAGGGATTGGAAACATGGCGGCCGAGGATGCGCCAGCCGGTCTCCTTTTCCTCCATGGGAAGTTTAGAAACACAGTTCGGTTCTCGGCTGGTTAGGAGAGGCAGCAGCTCATCTCCGGGATGAGATCAGCTGGGTCTCCTGCGCTCGGGGGATCGCTTCCGTGACATATTTCGAACTAAGCTCTCTGAAATGCCAATGAGGCAAATAAACGACGAGCTCAGCCAACAGTGTGCGGAGCGATAGTCACCCATGCTGCCCTGTGCGCTGATGAAGGAAGCAAACATTCTGCACGGAGGCCAGGCATAGCCAAGTCCTGCAGCTGGCATCAGCAGTAACTGGGATGCATCCACAAATTGTTAGGATAGATCTAGGGTTGCCAGCCTCCAGGTGGGGCCTGGAGACCTCCCGCTTTCAAAGCAGGAGTTTGTAAGCCGCTCTGAGGCTCCTTTGGGTAGTGAAGGGCGGGGTATAAATCCAAACTCCTCCTCCTCCTCGTCTTCTGTCCCAACCTGGATCTGGCAACTCTGCTCCCCCTCCCCACTGGTGTCCAGGGGGGACGTGGCAGCCCTAAGGCCATGGATAGGATCCTCTCATCCTTGGATATTGCACATTTCCAGTCAACAGTCAATATGTGGATCTAGCCATCATTTGCATGCTTCAGGTGGCATTATTAGATATTGTACTATCATTACCCTATAATGAGAAATCTCCAATTGAACGATCTGGTCCAGACAGGAAAATCCAGTTGAGATGGAAATTAGCTCTCTTGCACAACAATGTGAAATAGCCAACAAAATGTGGGTGCAACAGGACCAACGGTGGTGCAACAGCCAACACGATATGGGTGCAACATGACCAATGATGGTATTCTTTTATTTTAAGTCACATGTGTGTTTGTGTGTGTGTGTGTGTGTTTTCCCTTGGTACAGACAAGCTTCCGAAGATGTTTTTACTTAGCTCAGCCATGTCTGTTTGTCTCGATAGTCAGAAATAGCTTCTAGACTGTCAATTACAATAAATTATTTTTAACAAACCAGCCAACTCGCTTTCCTCCTCTATGGCTCTTGCTTTGTGTCTGTTGAAGTCATGCTGTGGGCTGTTTGGTGCTTATCTCCCTGGGACGGAGCTTCTCCTCTGTGACTTCACAGACAACCTGCCCAGGAAGGGATCTGCTCTTTTATTATTATGGGGGAGGGTTTTTTTCCCTGCATTTGAATTTGCATCTTCTGTTGCCGTGTCCAAATGGAAGAAGAAGCTTGTATTTCACAGGAAAGGTTTTGCCAGTGATCTATGATATGGTGGGCACAGTTCACAATGGAAATCAAAGAGCCATGAGCCAAAATCTTAGTTTGACTGCCAGCCTTCCCCCCTGAAAATACCCTGCTATATTTCTATGAAAACACTCATGCTATACACACACACACACACACAGACACACCCTGCTATATATTCATAGGCTTG
>NW_015163138.1:144898-145653 GCF_001447785.1 Gekko japonicus
AGGGGGGAGCCCTGGGAGGGTGGGGTTTGGGGGAGGGGAGGGACCCCAGCCCGGGCCAATGCCACAGAGTCCACCCTCCAAAGCGGCCATCTTCGCCAGGGGGACTGGTCTCTCTTGTCTGGAGACCAATTGTAATCGTGGGAGATCTCCAGCCACCATCTGGAGGTTGGCAACCCTAACAGTCCCGTTTGCTGTTTCCACAGCAGTGGACCCATCTATAGGTAAAGCTGGGAACCACCAGGTGGGGCCTGAAGTTCCTTCAGTATGACAACTGATCTCCAGAAGACAGAGATCAGTTGCTTGGAGGGTGGACTCTGTGGCGTCATATTCCTGATGAGTTTCCTCCCTATCCTGAACCGTGCCCCCTGCACACTCCACCCCCAAATCTCCAGGAATTCCCAACCTGGAGCTGGCAACCCGATCCTCAGGAGCAGGGCTCTTTTTGTAGAAAAAGCCCAGCAGGAACTCATTAGCATAATAGGCCACACCCAACAGCAGGAACTCATTAGCATATTAGGCCACACCCTGACAGCACAGCTCATTAGCATATTAGGGTGCACCCCCATGTTACCAGAAGTGTGCTCATTCAGCCACACCCACCTTTTGCTTGTTATTCTGTTTACCTTGTTTGTTGTCAAAACCCAGGGATTTTTGTAGCAGGAACTCCTTTGCATGTTAGGCCACACACCCCTAATGTAGCCAATCCTAATGAGTTTCTGCTGTTGGGTGTGGCCTATTATGCTAACAAATTCCTG
>NW_015163138.1:145663-153884 GCF_001447785.1 Gekko japonicus
GTGGCCAACTCGGGAGCCAGCCAGAACTCCGTTCCTGTGCGTTCCTGCCCAAAAATAGCCCTGCTCAGGAGACCCCACTGGGGACATCCTTTTCAGTCCTTAGCTTCACAGTCAGTCCAGGGAGAAAATTTCCTGTAATGGGGGACGTGGGCGGGAAAAGAATGCTTGCCATGTGGAATTTATGAAAGCCAGGCTGTAGCTCTTCTTGGTGCAAGAATGGGCTTCTCCGATTATATTATTCTGTTCAGGCCCTGACGTGGACGGCCCAAGCTAGCCTGGTCTTGTCAGATCTCAGAAGCGAAGCAGGGTCGGCCCTGGTTAGCGCTTGGATGGGGGACCAGCAAGCGAGTCCTGGGTTGCTACACAAGACGCAAGCAATGCCAAACCGTCTCTCCTCGTCTCTTGCCTTGAATACTGAACGGGATTGCCATAAATTGGCTGCAACTTGGCAGCACTTTACACACTTTGGCCCCTGCCACACGGGGGGGGAAACACCCGCACCAAAAAAGACACGCGGCGGCGGGATCACTTCCTCCCCAGCACGATCAGATGCCGGGGGGAAGCCACTGAAAGGGGAGCGAGGCAGCCGAACTGCGCATGTGTGCGCATGCGCAGTTCGGCTGGGAGCCAGGATTGCTCCGGATGAAGCGTGCGGCGGCGATCCCACGGCCGCGCTTGATGATGCATGCCCGGTAAGTCCTCCTCTGGGGGTGGTTCTTTTTTACTGCGGGGTTTTGGCCTGAAGGGCCGGATTGGGGATGGGTGCGCACCGCTTCCCAGATGTTGCTGTGAGATCGCGCCCCTTTGCTGCGCCCCTGATCCGTCCCTCTCCCGGGCCAAAACCTTCAGTGTGACCGGGGCCATATGCACTCATTCTGTCCAGTCCTACATACACTGAGGGTCCAACAGGAAGAATACACTAACAGCAGAAAAACAAAAGAGAAAACTCCAGAACTGTCTTGCACACAATTCTCACGGTCCTTTTCATAGACCCCCCTCCCATGTCCTCGCACCAATGTCATCTTGCCTCTAGCAAGGAGCTATAGGGTTTCCTACCTGTATTTAGAGGTAAACCTTGCTTGTTTTGCAGTGGGGACCACCTTAGCTGTGGCGACACAAGGCTAATAGCTATAATGAATAACTCTTATGACTAATAGTGATTAATACCGCTAAGGCAGGCGGCCTGATCCTATTGAATTGGACTGCAATCCGATAATCACTGTAATAATATCGCCCGTGTGCACTTACCAGGCAGGGAGACCTGCTGGCTTTCAATAACCCCGTCCGACTCCCTCTTAACAATGGTACAGAATGGATTTTGCAATGTAAGCGTTCTTTTCCCATGCAATTTTTTTTAAATTGGGGTATAAACAATGTACTGTGAAAGGAATAATTCTGCTTTAAGAATGATCTTAGCGGCCTCTCCGGCAAGGATCTATGGATGACACCTCCGAAATAAAGTCTTAAAAGTCGCTGATGTGAAATCCATAGCGGGTTATCATGTCTTGAGTGTTATAAAAATAGCACTTCAGTCTCCTTCTTCCTTCATTGGAGGAAAGGGGGGGGGAATGCTTTTTGCCAAGTCATTTCCTGGAACAATGAACACAACACCCAGTCAGGAGGAAACTGTCTTTTTGTCCCAAAACGCATAGCTGGTATTTTTCACTTCCAGGGAGAACAGAGTGATTACATGGAAGTCCTGAGGCAGAGGGAAATCTGGGGAATATTTTTTAGATCTTGCAGTCTAGGAAGGTTTTATGTACCCCTTCTAGGGTAGCCAGCCTCTAAGTCAGGGGTGTCAAATATGTGGCCCAGGGGCCATATGGGGCCCCGGAGGGCTTCCATCAGGCCCGCAGTGGAACTGGCCATCTCCTGCATCCAGTTCTGCTGCTGCTGCTGCATCATAGCTTGCTTTGCCAGACTCTCTTAATCACTCAGCCATTTCATGTTTTAACCTCAGAACTCTGAGCATGAGATTTCTGTGGTGAATGTCAATAAATCAAAAGTAGGTTTGCAGCTTGCAGAGCTAATGTCTTAAGCATGTTTTTATTTTAAGTAAAAAAAATCTTTGTGTTTGTGTCCCTGGCGTTACAGTTTATGACACACATGGCCCAGCCCAGCAAGGTCTCATTTATGTCAGATCTGGCCCTCATAACAAACGAGTCCGACACCCCTGCTCTAAGTGGTGGCTGGAGATCTCGCAGGATTACAACTGGTCTTCAGACAACTGACATTAGTACCCCTGGAGAAGAAGATGGCTACTTTGGAGGACGGACTGTATGGCATTATCCCCCGCTGAGGTCCCTCCCCTTGGCAAACCCCACCCTACCCAGGTCGAGCCCCCCCCCCCAATTCCCAGGTGTTTCCCAAGCAGGAGCTGGCAACCATAAGCCCTTCAGTGCGCCTCGTCCAGATCAATTCTTCTCTTCCCCATAACTTGTGAGAATAAGGTCCAAGTCAGGGCCCACTTGATAGAGTTGCTTGCCCTCAGGAGACTGGGAGGAGGAGACTTACCAAAGGGTGACACACGCACGCACACCCCCGGGAGACTGAGGGAATGGTACTTACCAAACGGCATCGTATGAGCTGCATGCAGGAAAACATCCTCCTCGTCAATTAAATGAGAGGTTATCCAATATCACAATGAGGACTAGCCTCCTGATTCATAAGCAAGGAAAGCCAAGGCGATGTAGCGATTCGGACTAGAGGTGTAGAGAGCCAGCTATCATGGAGAGTCGGTCTATCAGTGGCTTACTAGCCATGGTGACTAAAGTGAACCTCCACATTCAGAGGCAGTCAACTTCTAAATATCGGTGCCAGGAGGCAACGACGGGAGAAAGCATTGGTCTCTAGGCCTCGTTATTGGACCTCCAGAGGAACTGGTTTTTCACTGTGCGAGACAGGGTGCTGGACTAGACGGGACAGGGTTGCCCCCTCTGGGTTGGGAAATACCTGGAGGTTTTGGGGGATGAGTCTGAGGAGGGCGGGGCTTGGAGAGGGGAGGGACTTCAATGGGTTGTAATGCCATAAAGTCCATCTTCCAAAGTGGCCATTTTCTGCAGGCAAACTAAGTCTATGTTGCCTGAAGATCCGTTTTAATACCAGGAGATCTGGTAGTCTCTGTCTCTGTACTAGTCTCTGTTGCCTGGAGATCAGTTATAATACCAGGAGGCAACCCTATAGAAGGACCACTGGCCTGATCCGGCAGGGCTCGTCTTATAATCTTCGCTTCTACATTCAGAGGCAGTAAATGACACTCTGGGCCTCAAACTCTATGCCCTGTTGTTGGCCCTCCAGAGGAGCTAGTTGGCCGCTGTGACGACGGGTCTGATCCCCTAGGACTCTTCTTACATTTTTAACCTCCATGTTCAGAGGCAGTCAACCTCTGTGCCCAGAAGCAACATCAGGGGAAGGAAGGCCTTGGCCTCTATGCTGTGTCGTGGGCTCTCCAGAGGACCTGGTGTGTGAGACAGGATGCTGGACTAGAAGGAATGATCCAGCAAAGATCTTCTTAGCTACCAGTCCCCAGTTGCCATGAAACGCTCTTGGATTTGGGGCCTGCCCTTCTATTACAACCTATCCTACCTCACAGGGTTGTTGTGGAGGGAAGAGACCTGTGTGTCTTCCTGAGAAGAAGGGTGGGACAACACTATAATAAGTAGGTGGTTCGTTTTTAATCAGAACTCTGTGGTTTCCTGGGAAACATGTCCATTTACTTAGGTTTAAAACATACGCCTGCCTTTCTCCCAGGCAACTGGGACCCATATATAATTATTGAGTAGCTCCACAGCCGGAAAATGACAAAGTGCTTGTTCCGTCTGAATTATGATGAGAAGAAGGACAGGAAGTCAAAGGCTGAGGTCCGGCTTATGGCAAAAGGATGTTATTTCTTCCAGCATCGTAGAGTTCAGCTGTGATTTTTTTTTAATTGCTGAAGCAATCTCTCCATCCTTCCTCTCTAGACAGCTTGTTTTCTCTCACCGGAGACGCTATAAGACTGACGTTTATATAATGTCAGCAGAGATATCCTGCTTGAGGTCTTGATACAACAGAAGTTGCAGACAGGGACAATGGCCTTACAAGCTTTCTTCTTCTTTTTGGCAAACGACCCACCTGTTGTGGAGCAATAAAAAAATGATGGTTCTTTGGAAGTGAAAGTTTTGGGTGCTGATTTAAACACGGGTGATTTCCCTCCATTTTTTTAAAAAAAGAAATTTCATTTCGCTGCTTCGGAGGAGTTCATTCATCTTGCAAGATATACATCTTATTCATTTACAGTGGCCCTTTTCACATTACCGTACTAAACCGGATGTTATTCGTTGTTGGCCCGATTTCGAGTATAGTGATACAGGGACAGGGGGTTCATACTGGCCCGATTTCGAGTATAGCGATACAGGGACAGGGGGTTCATACAGCGAATTTCCTTCCGTTCATGAGCCATCTCTGAAGTGCGATGGTCATTTCAAACAGTGCCGCTTTTTCCCCACCCTTTTTCAGCACATGATCTCCCTCAGACTTTTTTAAAAAGTACTATTTTGAGTGCTATAGCAGTCACCTTAGAACTTTTTTTAAAAAACTCCAAGGAAGATTGTGTGGCAAAAAGGGGCAATGGGCAAAAAGCGCCATTGTAGGAAGCGCCATGGACATTTGAAACAGCACACCACTGCGATTCAGAAGCACAACGGAGGGGTTGAAAATGGGGGGAAAGCAGTTTCCCACAAAAGCAGCTCAGCCGTGCTTTGCTAACCCAGAGCGGGTTTGTAGGAACAGGTAAATAAATTCAGCTAGCACCTGGTTACTAAAACAGATCTGTCTGAAATGACCGAAAAAAATCCGTTAGCAACTAGTTACTAAAACGGAACACAAAGGCAGTTTAAAAAGGGGCATGATTTATAGCCAGCCTTTCTCACTTGGACTCAAGGCGGATTACACAGAGTGAGTTAATACGGTCAACAGGATGAGACATTCAATAAACAGTGCAATAGGATTAGGGTTGTAAGACCAACCAGAAGTCTAAAAACAGAACTGAAGCAAAGTGTAAGTATTAACACGATACATTACATAATGCAAAATTCCATAGTAGGAGCCTAGTTTCAGCAAGCTATACACAGTAGTATAGACCACAGTCCTTAAAAAAAATTTCCAAGCATCTTCACTAGCCGAAGGAGTTTCAGAGCAGTTGACAATCTCCTTTCCCTTCCCCTCCCCACAACAGACACCCTGTGAGGTAGGTGGGGCTGAGAGAGCTCTTGAGAGAACTGCTCTTGAGAGAACAGCTCTGAGAGAATTTGTGACTGACCCAAGGTCACACCAGCAGCTGCATGTGAAGAAGCGAGAAATCAAACCCAGTTCTCTTAGATTAGAGTCCGCTCTCTTAACCACTACACCAAACTGACTTTCAAGTTCAGGGCAGAAAAGTATTTTATATTATTTATTTATTTATTTATCCTTGGATTTATATCCCACCCTACCCCGAAGGCTCACAGCGGCTGACAAGGGCACAATGTGCCAAGATTATAGCAATAAAAACGCAAGTATAAAACAGTAAAATACCATCATCATAATTGTTATTATTGTTGTTGTTATCATCATCATCTATATTCATATCCCACCTTTCTCCCAATGGGGACCCAAAGTGACTTAAATCATTCTCCTCTCCTCTATTTTATCAAATGTATGAGACCTGGGGGGGGGGGACACACACACTATTCTGTTGAGCACATTTTTATCCCACACTTTCTGCAAGGAGTCCCCATTTTGGGGCCGGGCGGAATTCAGTTGCATGGAAAGGCACACCTGCATTTGTACCGGAGTTCGTTTCCTTCGTCTAATTCTGTGAGAAAATGGTAGGTAGGGGTGCCAGCCAGCTTGTCCTGCCCTTTTAATAGAAGTTTAATGGGATGTTATTTACCAGGTGACGTTACCTATCTCCATGCTGTGAAAACTTCCACTGCCCATTTCCCCACATCTATTGAAGGGGCAGGAACATTTTTCTCCAGTTGGCAATCTGATGGAAGGGAGGGGAAAGAAGGCCATCCTTAAGGCCAGGAGAGGAGGAGGATGTGAGCCACCCTGGGCCTCCATCGGGGAGAAAGGTGGGGTAAATAGAGCAGGGGGTCACTAAGGGAGTGGGGCAGGGAATGTAGTTGTGAATTTCCTGCATTGTGCAGGGGCTTGGACTAGATGACCCTTGAGATCCCCTAATGTAGGGAGGGGGGGAAACAATGCAGTTAAGAAGCTGAGCGGCAGCAAAAACTCAGTGTAAAAAAGTCCTTTATGTCAGCCATGTGGAGCTGATTTTTAAAAAAAAAAAATCAAAAGGACAACATCTCTGTTTGGTGGTCGTGACATGGCCGAGCATCGCACCGCGTGGATTTCCCCATAATGTCGCCCAGAAACAAATCACGCGCAAGTGCCGTTCTTCTGATGTCGGTGAGACAGGATCCCAGGTGCTCGTGCCAGACGAGAACATTTTGTGCCAGCCGAATCCCAGACTTCATTTTTGCTACGTGCGGATTAAGTCATTGATGCACTGGAATTAGGAAGATCAAGCTATGCAGACTAGGCTGGTGTTGAAACATGTCAAGATCAAAGCCAGCTTCTGGATGAAGACATCAGGTCCCCCAGCCTGCCCAGGCAAGAAATCTACATTAGTTTGGCTCCTGGGAGGAGAGCAGTCTAAATAAACTCCACTTTGAAGGAATGTCCTTTACTCTAAGTAGATTTTTTAAAATATCTAGAATGTGAAGATGTGCGGGGTTCTAGCCCGGTCCAGCTATAGTGGTCACCACCCCAAATCAAGCAGAGGAAATGGCCTCCGTGAGAGACAGCTTGGCAAAAAGGTCATAGGTTCAGTGCCTGAATTCTCCTCAGGTAGAAGGTGTTGGGAGAGGCCTTTCTCCGCCAGGGACCCTGGAGGGCTGTTACCAGTCAGAACAGACAAGGCGGAGGTAAACGAACGAATGATCTGACTCATCGTCACAATTATGCCCAATCTGTCTGATCTGGTAAAGAGCTATTTGGGGAATTCGCTTATTCATGGCTGTAACCACTTAATACCTTTTCGCTTGGGACCACGTTATACTTACAGCTGCTGTGTATGGTTTAGTATTTGATCAGTCTACCTCGCCCTTTTTTTCCTGAGAAATTCAGGACAGCATGCGTGGTTTTCCTTTCCCATTTGACCTTTACAGTTGGGCTGTCCACCGAGTGAGCTTCACAACAGAGCGAGGGGTTGAAACCGGGCCTCCCTGCCTTTAGTCTGACACTTTAACCACTACAGTTGTTCTCTTATGGCTTATTTTGTTCCTTATTTGATGACTGCTAATAGCCTACTGCTAGCACTAATCTTTTGACGTTACTTTGCATTACTGAGAAAGGGAGAGATCATTGTATCTGTATAGCTGTAGATAGATAAATAGATAGCTAGAATCTCTATCATCAGTATCTCGCCTTCCAGGGAATAGTCAGGGTTGATTTCTTTTAGGACTGACTGATTTGATCTTCTTGCAGTCCAAGGGACTCTCAAGAGTCTTCTCCAGCACCATAATTCAAAAGAATCTATTCTTTGGTGCTCAGCCTTCCTTATAGTCCAACTCTCGCAGTCATAAAGTACTACTGGGAATACCATTGCTTCGACCATACGGACTTTTGTTGGCAGGGTTATGTCTCTACTTTTTATCATGCTGTTTAGGTTCGCCATCGCTTTCCTCCCAAGGAGCAGGCATCTTTTTTTTTTTTAATAAAGATTTTATTGACTCTCCTAAAAAGGGGAGGTATTTCGCTTGAAAAGAAAAATGGGGGGGTATATAGTGGGAGAAAGAGAAAGCTGAGTGATATATTAACTGGTAAATTAAGCTGTTAGTAATGTCCAAACATTCTTCTTAGGCTTCTTCTGTGTGTTGTCAAACATCTTTTTTCAATCCGGTCACAAGTAGTTCTATGTTAGTATGTTAGTAATGTTCCTTTGAATTTCTGTTAAAAAGTCTCTTCAGGGCGCATTCAGAACCGCTTCTTTGCGTGCTGGTTACTTTTACACTCCCGGTAACGTGGAGGAGCTTCCTCTGTATTCTTCTCCTTCCGGCTTTTTTCAATCATCCTTCGGGTTGCTGTTAACTCTTTCAGTTCATGTGCTATAAATCCTCTTCCTTTCATGCCATTTCAGGAGGTCTCCAGCTTTGAGAATGGTATTAAATTTCAATTTCGCTTTTATTCGCTCCCA
>NW_015163138.1:154070-174619 GCF_001447785.1 Gekko japonicus
GTTTTAGTTCTTTTTCTCTGCATTTTGACAACTCACAGTTAAGCCGATCTTTTCTTTTCCATTTTTTTCGGATGATCGCTTTATCACTCGGTGACGTCTGGTGGCTCCACTAAACCCCGTGAAATGGGGTCGCTCACGCAGCAAGGTCCATTGGGGCAGGGCATGGCGGGGGCCTCGGTCTCCGACCTCTCGGCCGAAATGGAGACTCCCCCCAGTACGCCCTAAAGCGCCCCGGATCCGAGCTCCTTTCTTCCTGAGGGGCTCGTTTGGGTCTCCGCTCGTGCGGATTCCCTCCTCCACCGCGGGCGGGCGAGGCGCCCTCGGGAGCGACCCGAGGATGCGTCCGCCATTCGAGGGAGCCAGACCCGAAGCCAATAATCTCTGGGCATCTTTTAATTTCATGGCTGCAGTCACCGTCTGCAGTGATCTTGGATCCCAGGAACGTGAAGTCTGTCACTGCTTCCACGACCTCCCCTTCTATTTGCCAAGGAGTGATGGGGCCGGATGCCATGATCTTAGATTTTTTGATGTTGAGCTTCAAGCTAACTTTATCTGTAGAGATAAACCCCAACCCTGACTGAATAAGAAAAAAATCAGACAGAGAAACTTTTATAAACAGGAACAGAGCTGGTTTTTCCCCACCCTACCAGCTTTTAGGCCATCAGTGTGCCACAAATAAACTTTTATTTTAATTTCTTATTTGTCCCTTTTGTATTTGAGGTCTGGTGACTTTGACCTTATTTGTAAGGCTGACATCATATTGAAAGAAATGAAATGTGTTTTTGGAAAACCTTCAAGAGTGGATATTGTTCATACTTCGTGTTTTGACTAATCCAAAAACATTCTTAAACTATGACAGCCAGCGTAACGCAGGGTTTAGTGCTTTGAACCGTGACTGGAAAGATGTGACTTCAACTCCCAACATTGCCCTGAACTTATTGGGTGACTTCGGGGCAATTACTCTTGTTCGGCTTGACCTACCCCGAAGGGTTGTTGTTGGATAATATGAGACAGCGTTCTGTGTGTGCCACCCCAAATTCTCTGCAAAGCAGATAGGGTAAAACAGACAGAGAGTAAAAAAGGGGGGTTGGTGAAGAATTTTCTCCCCAGTTCAGATTGGGTGGTAGTTTGAAAGGCGGTTTTTACTTTTGTCTTCCTTACTTGGATTGTCTGGAATCCTTTATATGGGTTCATTGGTTGGAATGTGTCTGCTCCCTATTAACTAGCATATGTAGCGTGCGTGGATTGCTCCAGACGACGGGCGCGCCGGCGATCCCACGGCCGCGCTTGATGCGGCGTTCCCGGTAAGTCCTCCTCTGGGGGTGGTTCGGCCTGAAGGGCCGGATCGGGGACGGGTGCGCGCCGCTTCCCAGATGTTGCAGTGAGATCGCGCCCGTTTGCTGTACCCCCGATCCGCCCCTCTCCCAGGCCAAAACCTTCCGTGTGACCGGGGCCAGAGTTGTTCAACAGTGGGATCATCTGCCTGGGGAGGTGGTGAGCTCCCCCTCCCTGGCAGTTTTGAAGCAGCGGCTGGACAAACCCTTGTCAGGGATGCTCTAGGCTGATCCTGCACTGAGCCGGGGTTGGGACTAGATGGCCTGTATGGCCTCTTCCGACTCTGGGATTCTGTGATTCTAGCTATGGTCACTAGAAGCTATAATTGGGGATGGTCAGATGTCCTTCTAGAGCCGTTCCCACAGGTCTTGTGGCAGGGAGTTCCATAGACTGATTTATTGCAGGCCGGCAGCCCTCCCTGCAACTGCAGCCGTGGTAAGAGGACACTGAAAAGCCGCCCTGCTCGATGCGTGATGGTTTGGCAAGACGCCGGTCTGTGGTTTCGTTGCCATTTGTTATCTAGATAGGCCGGCTTTCTGCAAAACAGAAGGTCGGTTTCCTGAATCCGGATGAACGCTGACATTAAACAGAACCAAAAAGAAAAAAAGATATATATTAAAAGCTGTGCTTAGGATACACTGTGCCAATCCTCCTGAAGACACTAAACAGGGAAGGTGATATCTATTACTGAGCTGGTTTTGGCTGGGAAGGGAATGCAAGTTTCATTTTTTTTTCTCAGCACTGGGACGGCGTCAAGAAGAGCGGAAAATATTTGGAGTGGAACAGCTGCATATTTTTGCGTTGCCTCACCCCATGAGGAATAGAAAGAGGAGACAATTAGGCATCGGGTGGAAATGGGCCTAATCGGAGTAGAGAGGTCCCAGAATCCAATTTGTGAGGAATTTAGATTACCTGGCCGTGAAATTTTAACAAGGGAGGGTATGCAGCTCTGATGGTAAGAATCTCAGCAGCCCACCCTCTTCCAGTTGTTGGCCTCCAATTAGGATTACCAACAGCTGGAATAAAAGGTGTCCATTCACATGAAGCTGCCCTATGCTGAGTCAAGCAATCAGTCTCTCAAAGTCAGTATTGTCTACTCAGACTGGCAGCAGCTCTCCAGGGTCTCAGGCTGAGCTCTTTCACATCATCTGCTTCCTGATCCTTTGAACTGGAGATGCCGGGGATTGAACTAGAGACGCCGGGGATTGAACTCGTGACCTTCTGTACACCAAGCAGATGCTGTGCTGCTGAGCCACGGCCCCTCCCCTTAAACAGAGGCTTAATGGGACATCATGCACTAGCTGATGCTGTTCACCTCCATGCCAAGAAAGCATCACCTGCCCATTTCCACATGTTAAGCCTCTATTAAAGGGACAGGACATTTTTCTCTCCAGGTTATTGGCCGCTCTGCCTGTCATTCACCATCACTGCAGAGCAGAGGTCCGTCAGTGGCTATTAGCCGTAAGGTAAAGATGGAAGTCTGTGTTTGGGGCAGTGATGCTCTGTATTTTTGGTGCTTGGGGGGGGCACAGTGGGAGGGCTTCTGGAGTTCTGGCTCCCCTGGTGGACCTCCTGATCAGTGTTCCCTCTAAGCTGAGTCGGTGTGAGCTAGCTCACAGTTTTTTAGCCTCCGGCTCACACATTTTTGTCTCCGCTCAGGAAGGAGGGCTCCAGAGCAAACTAATTGATGCAGCGGCCAAACCGCTGGCTCCCAACTTTAATACCAGTAACTCACAAATCAGACTTTTTGCTCACAAGACTCCACAGCTTAGAGGGAGCATTGCTCCTGATGGCTCCTGGTTTTGGGCCACTGTGGGATACAGAGTGTTGGCCTGAATGGGCCATTGGCCTGATCCAAAATTGGCTTCTCTTATGGTCTTGTGTCGGGGGCAAGTGATGCTCTGTGTTCTTGGTGCTGGGGGGGGGGCACAGTGGGAGGGCTTCTGGAGTCCTGGCCCCACTGGTGGCTTCTCTTCTTATGTCCTTGTGCTACTTTTTGATTCGAAGCAAAAGGCCATGTCTCTGTGGCTTCTTCTTTTTTGGAAGAAAAAAAATTGTCGTTTCCTTGAGGGCAGAGTTTTGTCTTTTTGTTGTGCCCATAGGATTGCCCGGTCCCCCCAACCACTGGGGAGTTGGGGGTTAGGGTTGCTAGATCAGTTTGGGAAACTCCTGGAGATTTGGGGGTGGAGCCTGAGGAGGACAGGGACCCCAGTGGGATGGAATGCCACAGAGTCCACCCTCCAAAGTCTCTGTGTCTCCAGCGGAACTGATCTCGGGAGTCTGGTGATGAGCTGTAATCTTGGGGGATGCCCAGGCCCCACCTGGTGGCTGGCATCCCTAGCTCCCCTGGAGAAAACGGCTGCTTTGGAGGGTGGACTCTACGGCATGGTGCCCCATTGAGGCCCCTGTCCTCCCCAGGCTCCATCCCCAAACCTCCAGGCGTTTCCCAACCTGGATCTGGCAGCCCCAACCTCCCACCACTGCCGGTAGTCAGGGAGGATGCGGCAACCCTCCTTCTGCATGCCAAGCAGATGCTTTACCACTGAGCCGCAGCTGTTCCTCTAGTCCAGCACAAAGTGGTTGGCGCATCCAGGCTGGGAACCTTGTTGGGTGTTACAAGTCAAAACACTTCAGTACTTACAGGATTAATGATGTTTGTTAAGTCACATGTTTGTTTGTAACCAATCTGTTTAGACAATAGGAAGCCCGGGAATCTTCTCCCTGATCTAGGGATTTGATAGGGACTAAAGTGTCAAGGTGTATTACCATTTTATGGCTTCTCTTCCCGTTCTTTGTTCTGACCGGAGAAGGAGACGCCATTCGGCTCTTCCCGTTTTACCTTTTAGCTGCAGGGATGTAGACATACTAGCTCTTTGTTATTTTCATATCCTGTGTACCTTTTATATTTTAACACACACCATGGACTCAGTCTTTTAATACTCTGCTGACTTACTTAAAAAGAATCCCAACAAACCTCCTGGAGATTTGGGGTGGAGCCTGGGGAGGATGAAGACCCCAGTGGGGTACAATGCCATAGAGAGTCCACCCTCCAAAAAGAGCCAGTTTGGTGTAGTGGTTAAGTGCGCGGACTCTAATCTGGGAGAACTGGGTTTGATTCCCTACTCCTCCACTTGCAGCTGCTGGATGACCTCAGACAAGCCATAGTTCTGTCAGAGCTGTTCTATAAAGAGCCGTTCTCTCAGAGCTCTCTCCGCCCCACCTACCTCACAGGGTGTCTGTTGTGGGGAGGGGAAGGGAAAGGAGTTTGTAAGCTGCTCTGGGACTCTGAGTGAAGGGCGGGGTATACATCCAATCTACTCTTCCTCCTCCTTCAAAGCAGCCATTTTCTCTTTTTCCCAAATTTTATTTATCGTTTCCATAACAGTCAACACAGCACAAAGTCACTATATTCATACACAACATATTTTTGGAGTATACATTTACACGTTTTTTTCCCCCATCCATCTATTCATTTTTTGCCATCTTTTTTGAAACATCTTTTCATCTTTCTCTAACAATATCATATTCACTTTATCCATTTCTTTTATTTCCATAATTTTCGTAATTACTTCTTCTCTTTCTGGTAAAAGCAGCCATTTTCTCCAGGGGAACTGATCTCTGTCGTCTGAAGATGAGCGGTCCTTCCAGGGGATCCCCAGGTCCCACCTGGAGGCTGGCATCCCTACCACGCAGGCCAGTGCAGTGCTGCAGTTAATGTGACTTCCCTCTGTGCCCTGGGTTGCCTTGCCTTGCGATCACTCGGACGGGAGGGTTTGTGTTTGTTTTTCCTCCCGGGGTTTGGAGAATGAGCTCCCTTTCGACACAGTGCCCATCCCTCCTCCCACTCCCTCAGAGGAGAAACGTGAGTCAGGGCTTAGTCCTCAAGAGAATCTATCAGACTGTAAACATCACAGGAGCGTCCAGGGGAGCCAGAGGAAGCTCTGCCTGGGATGGAAGGGGACGTGCGGCGATGCCGGGAAAGAGCTTTGCCATATCACATAAGGGCCCTGACCTGGGTGGCCCCAGGCTAGCCGGATCTCGTCAGATCTTGGAAGCTAAGCGGGATGGGCCCTCATTAGTATTTAGATGGGAAAGCACCATGAATAAGGTTGCCAGTTCTGGGCTGGGAAATACCTTGCGATTTGGGGGGCGGAGCCTGAGGTGGGTGTGGTTTGGGGAGGGGAGGGGAGGAGCTTCAGTGGGGTATAAGGCCATAGGGTCCACCTTCCAAAGTGGTCACTTTCTCCAAGTGAACTGATCTGTGTTGCCTAGAGGTCAGTTTCAATGTTCCCTCTAAGCTGTCGAGTCTTGTGAGCAAGAATTCTACTTTGTGAGCTACAGGCACTAAAGTTGTGAGCGAGCCATTTGGCTGCTGCATAAATTAGTTTGCTCTGGAGCCCTCCTTCCTGAGCTAAGATAAAGATGTGTGAGCCAGAGGCTTAAAAACTATGAGCCAGCTCACAGCTCACACTAAGTCAGCTTAGAGGGAACACTGGTTGTAATCAATGCTCCCTCTAAGCTCTGGAGTCTTGTGAGCTAAACCTCTACTCTGTGAGCGAGCAATTTGTCTACTGCGGCCCCTGCCACACAGGGGGAAAAAGCATGGGCAAAGTGCGGCTTTTTAAAACCACACCAAAAGAGACACGCGGCGGTGGGATCACATAGATCCCCTGAGCCGCCGCACACTTCCTCCCCGGCACGATCAGATGCCGGGGGGAAGCCACTGAAAGAGGAGCGAGGCAGCCGAACTGCGCATGTGTGTGCATGCGCAGTTTGGCCAGGAGCCTAGATTGCTCTGGACGACAGGCGCGCCGGCGATCCCACGGCCACGCTTGATGCGGCGTTCCCGGTAAGTCCTCCTCTGGGGGTGGTTCTTTTTTACTGCGGGTTTTCGGCCTGAAGGGCCGGATCGGGGACGGGTGCGCACCACTTCCCAGATATTGCGGTGAGATCGCGCCTGTTTGCTCTGGAGCCATCCTTCCTGAGCTAAGATAAAGATGTGTGAGCCAGAGGCTTAAAAACTATGAGCCAGTTCATACTAACTCAGCTTAGAGGGAACACTGGTCTGTAATAGCAGGAGATCTCCAGCCACCACCTGGAGGTTGAAAAAAATACAAAAAATACAAAAGATCAAACCGTGCATAAATAACGAAAAATATATTCAACAGTCAATTAGTATAATCATCTAAACCTAGATAAGTAGAGTAGTTTTTCAAAAATACAATATAGTAATCAGAAACTCAAAAGTACACGGTCCAAATACAAAAACAGTCCTGTTAATACACCTTCAGAAATACTCCAAGTCAAATTCCTCGAACAGTGAAAAGTCCAAATATAAATGCTTATAATTCCTCTTCACAAAATCCTCATCTTGCCGCTTGTATATCCACTTCACGACCCCACCGGCTTCCAGTTGCCGTATCGCTTTACTTCCTCAAAAGTGGAATGCCAGGAGATCCCCAGCCATCACCTGGAGGTTGGCATCCCTAACCATAGAAGTCCAGGGTCGCTCTGCAGAGGCAGGCAATGGCAACCCACCTCTGACTCTTTCTTGCCTTGAAAACCCCACAGGGCCCCCATCAGTCAGCTGTGACCTGACAGTCCTTTCCACCACCACTGCATCGCATAAATGTTCATTTTAAAATATTCATATCCATGAGTCGCACTAAAAATAACTCCAAGTCAGTTTACGGCACCCGTTGCAACAGTGTGATAAGAAGAGGCATGTGTGTGATATACGCGCCAGGCTTAAGCCTGTTTACTCAGAAGCGAGTCCCCTTGTGTTTGACGGAGCCAGCTCCCGAGTAAGTACGCAGTCCAGGGGTCATTTCCTGCAGGAGTGCACAGGAGCAGAGCTCCGGCAGTAAAGAGCCCAGGGGGTGGGCACAAGCAACAAGCCCCACCCCCTGTTTCCAGCAGCCCTCAGTCAGAACAAGAAGCAGCCAGGTAAGTTGCAGAGTCCCCCCCCCCCGGCCCCCCAGTCCAAAAAAGTCCAGGGCACCCTTTAAGACCAAGTTTTATTCAGGTACAAGCTCTCCCTCCCCTGTGAGGACAGATCTGCACGTCCCCCCTCCCCAAAAGCTAGCAATCCAAAACAGTCCAGTGGAGCCTGAGCGGTGGGTGTTGCCTTCTGACACACTTCCGGTGATGTCAGGGGGTGTGGCGTATGCAAATAAGTTATGCTAATGAGTTATGCTAATGAGCTCCTGCACCTCTTTTTCTACGAAATTACCCCTGACGCAGTCGATTGCATCCTCACAGAGCCATCCTAAGCAGAGTTACACCCTCTGAATCCATTGACTTTGGTGGGTTTACAAAGGTATAACTCTGTTGGGGATTGCTCTATCAGTTGCTCAAGTTGTAGAGTTCAAATGGCATTTAAACCCCACTGCTGAAACGAGTGCCCTGCTGTTGCGTGGCTTTCAGCATAGGAACTATTGTCCAACCTCAGTTTCCCCATCTGTAAAATGGGAGTCCTAGACCAATTAGATCCCTGACCTGGATAGGCCAGACTAGCCTGATCTCATCAGCCCTTCGAAGCTAAGCAGGGTCAGCCCTGGTTAGTATTTGGATGGGAGACCACCGAGGAAGTCCAGGGTCGCTACGCAGAAGCAGGCAATGTTGCTGTCTTGCCCTACAGGGTCACCGTACGTTAGTTGCCACTTGACCTCACCACAGGAGGTGGTGGCGGCTGCAAGCATGGATGGCTTCAAGAGGGAATTGGATCAACATCTAGAGCAGGGGTCCATCAGTGGCTATCAGCCACAAGGTATAGATAGGAACTCTTGGTCTGGGGCAAGGGATGCTCTGTATTCTTGGTGCAGGGGGGGGGCAACAGTGGGAGTGCTTCTAGTGTCCTGGGCCCACTGCTGGACCTCCTGAGGGCACCTGGTATTCCTGGCCACTGTGTGACACAGAGTGTTGGACTGGATGGGCCATTGGCCTGATCCAACATTGGCTTCTCTTATGTTCTTAAGAGCAGAGGTCCATGAGTGGCTATCAGCCACAAGGTATAGATGGGACAGTATATCTGGGGCAGTGATGCTCTGTATTCTTGGTGTTTGGGGGGGCAACAGTGGGAGGGCTTCTGAAGTTCTGGCTCCACTGCTGGACCTCCTGATGGCACCTGGTATTTTTGGCCACTGTGTGACACAGAGTGTTGGACTGGATGGGCCATTGGCCTGATCCAACATTGGCTTCTCTTATGTTCTTATGTTATGTTCCACCACCACCAGGCCTGTTAAGCCTTGTAATGAAAGGTATTGTCTCATCTGCTCTTTGTTTTAACCTGCGTTAAATTAGGACTGCGAGTTTTCATTGTCTTTAATGGGTGGATCAATCAACTAAAAGTTTAGTTCATTAATTGGTGGAAGCCATTTGTAATCAGAGTGGGTATGCGTTAAGGGCACTGTATGTTTCCTGTGTTTCTGTGACAGGAAATGAAAAAGCAAATATTTAACTATGTCCTTTAATTCAGACAAATAGACTTTTTGTTATCAAATTGTTAAGCTATCACATTTTCATCAGTATCTCAAGAAGTTGCCTGCACTGAAGTTTTGGTAACATACACATATATTTAGTATGTGGTTGATTAAATGGCAGGCAGCAAATTAGCTACAATCAGAGTTTTTTTCTGGGGGTATGCACTGGAAGGGAGTTCTGGAACCTCTTTGACAAAATTCTTTTTTAAAATGTTTAAAAGTTTATGAGTTTTCAGTATACAGATTGAACACTTCACTTCCCTCTTCAGAGTTCTGGCACTTTTTATATTTTTTTAGAAGGAAAAAAAAAAGCCCTGGCTACAATTCTATAGTTGATGAACAACTTTAATGTTAGAACAAAGTTTGAGTCCAGTGGCAACTCTAAGACCAACATAGGTCCTGGTCACACGGGCCGTAAAATGCGGGGGGGGGAGCGTGGCAGTTTGGCCCAGAGCAAAATAACGCACGGCCGCCTGACCACAGGTCCCGTCGAGGTCCCGTGGGTAGGGGCGAGGTGGCGATCACACGACGATCCTGCAGCGCAGCAAAGAAGCGGCATGGCGCGATCTCACCAACGGCATGCACGATTCTGCGGAGCAACGGAACTTTCGCTTTCCTCTTCGTGTGCATGTGCTGTTGGGTGCTTGTGCGCATCCTGTGGAGACTTGGGGGGAAAAAAACCTGTTTGCGACGGGACATGGGCGGGCGCCGGATGCCACGGACTACCACTAGAAACGCGATCAGACGCCAGCCCTTGCCCCGCGGTTTCCGGAAACTAGTACCTCGGAGGTACTAGTTTTTAACTCCGCATCTTCGGCGGGAAGCCTCAGGTTCGCCATGGGAGCTCTACGCTTCCCAGATGTTGCGGTGTGATCACGCCCGGAAAATCCGCCTATCTTCCGTCTCTGTAGCATGGCTAATGCTCCGTGTGACCGCAGCCATAGTTTAATTCTGGGTATAAGCTTCCATGTGCATATACATGGAAGCTTATACCCAGAATTAAGCTTTGGTGGTCTTAGGGGTGCCACTGGACTCAAACTTTGTTCTGTTGCTTCAGACTGACACGACTACCCCACCTGAATCTAGCTTTAATGTTAAATAGTCTCTAGTACAGAAAACAAAGACAGATCAAAGTGTATAATTTTTTTTCCAAGGCACTAAGGGTTAATCGCCACAAGATCGTGTGATGACTACTGGCTTAGATGGCTTTAAAGAAGGACTAGACAAATTCCTGGAGGATAGACCCGTTGGCAGCTGTTAATCAAGAAGGCTAAATAAAACCACTATGTTCAGGGACAGTGTACCTTGGAATCCCAGTTGCTGGGGCTGGCAATAACAGGGGTTTGGGGGATCTGTGCCCTGTTTGTGGACTTTCTAGGCCATTCTGGGAAACAGGATGCTCTACTAGACTGACCTTTTGTCAGATCCAGTAAGGGTGTTCTTAGGTTTTTAATTGTTTTAGTTTAGAAGTCAGCTGTCCAAGGCAAGGGCCTACTCTGGGGAAGGGACATAGCTCAGTGGCAGAGCCTCTGCTTGACATGCCAAAGGTCCCAGGTTCAATCCCAGGCATCTCCAGTTAAAAGGAGCAGGCAGTAGGTGATGTGAAAGACATACACCTCAGATCCTTGAGAGCTGCTGCCAGTCTGAGTGGACAATACTGACTTCAATGGTCAATGGTCTGACTCATCAGTATAAGGCAGCTTCAAGTGTTCATCAGAAATCTCAAGCTAGGAAATATTAGGTCAATTGCAACCTGAAGGACAATTTCCTGGGAACAAGCCCCAATTAAATAAAATGGGACCTATGTGTGACTTCGGTCGGGGTCACAGCACCGTTTAGTGACCCCGGGCCCTAAAGAGGCCAGGCTAGCTACCACGAGTGCCAGGTCCTTTTCGGTGGTGGCCCCTATCTGGTGGAATGAGCTCCCAGAGGAGAATCAGGGCTCTGCGGGACCTTTTACAGTTAATAAGGTTCCTCTTTGCAGTGTATGATGTTGAATATGCAACATTATTAGGGTCGCCAACCAGGCTGGAGAAATGTCCTGCCCCTTTAATAGAGGCTTCAAGGGTGGAAATGACATTTCTCATGGGTAAACAAAATCACCCGGTAATTAACATTCCATTTTAAGCTTTTTTCCCCCCCTCCGGTGCCATCCTGGCAGTTGATTCATGTTTTTACATGGCAATTAAATGGTTAACAATTTGTTTAATGGTGTCCCATTGGAGGAAGAGCCACTTAAGTGGGAAGTCGGCTTGCGGAAGGCATCAAACATTGCTCTGTGGAGAGGTAGTAAGGGGACAGGATCTGCCCCAGTGGTAATTCAGCACCGACACAGTGCTTTGGATTGCTCAAAACCTTTCATGTAGATTATAGCAATAATTCCTACCCCGGCACTCAAAGGAAGTTAATGTTATTATCCCCATGTTTCAAATGGGGGGGAGGGGTTTGAGACTGACAAAGAGCAAAAGCCCCCTAGCAAAATCTTGGCTGGCGCAAGGGTTCAACCAGGGAACTCCTGAATTTTTGGCTGTTACAATAACAGTGCCCTGACCTGGATGGCCCAGGCTAGTCCAGTCTCCGAAGCGAAGCTGGGTCGGCCTTGGTTAATACCTGGATGGGAGACCCACCGAGGACGTCAAGGGTCGGCCAGGGCTATTTTTGGGCAGGAACACACAGGAACGGAGTTCCGGCTGGCTCCTGAGTTGGCCACACCCAGCAGGAACTCATTAGCATAATAGGTCGCACCCAACAGCAGAAACTCATTAGGATTGGTAGGGGTGTGTGGCCTAACATGCAAAGGAGTCCCTGCTACCAAAAAAGGGCCCTGGGTTTTGACAACAAACAAGGTAAACAGAATAAGAAGCAAAGGGTGGGTGTGGCTGGATGACCACACTTCTGGCAATAGGGGGCTGCGGCCTAATATGCTTATGAGCTGTGGTGTCAGGGTGTGGCCTATTATGCTAATGAGTTCCTGCTGGGCTTTTTCTACAAAAAGAGCCCTGAGGGTCGCTATGCAGAGGCAGGCGATGGCAAACAGCCTCTGAACGTCTCTTGCCCTGTCCTGGATGGCCGAGGCTAGCTAGCCCGATCTCATCAGATCTTGGAGCCTAAGCAGGATCAGCTCTGGACCACCAAGGAAGTCGCTGCGCAGAGGCAAGCAATGACAAACCACCACTGTGTGTCTCTTGCCTTGAAAACCCCACAAGGTCGCCACAAGTCAGCTGCGACTTGACAGCACTTTCCCCCCCTGCACTAAGAGTTATACCCTCCTAAATCCGTTGAAGCCAGTCAGCCTTAGAAAAGTGTAACCCTGTTTAGGATTGAACTGTTAGATGCATACGGTTGCCAACGTCCAGGTAGTTCCTGAAGCTCTCCTGGGAATTACGGCTGATCTCCAGACTACAGAGGTCAGTTTCCCTGGAGAAAATGGCTGCTTTGAAAGGTGTGTGTGACATTATTCCCTCCCCTCCCCAGGATCCACCCCCCCAAAAAAAAATATCCAGGAATTTCCCAATCCAGAGCTGGCAACCCTGTGCACCATACATCTTAAGAACTTAAGAGACACCATGTTGGATCAGGCCAGTGGCCCATCCAGTCCAACACGCTGTGTCACACAGTGGCCAAAACCCAGGTACCAACAGGAGTCCACCGTAGAAACAGAAGAGAAGCCATCTTGGATCAGGCCAATGGCCCATGCAGTCCAGCACTCTATGTCACACATTGGCCAAAACCCAGGTGCCATCAAGAGGTCCACCATAAGAACGTAAGAGTAGCCATGTTGGATCTGCCCCATATGTTTCTCCCCTCTTGAAGCTGTCCATGCTTGTAGCCACCACCAGTTCTTGCAGCAGTGAATTCCACATCTTAATTATTCTTCTGGAAAGCCTTTGCCGTGTGGTTTGAACAGTTTCCATTTTGATTCGGAGCATTCAGAAGACTGCTTACTGCACCAGAACAATCCAGCCTGGGATAATTTCACCTGGTTTTGTGTGTCTGTGTGAAAAAAAAGATAGCAGATCAGCTTTTCCTCTTGTTCCAAAGGCGGAGTTCAATTTTTCTTATGCGTTTGATATACACATGTCGACAAGGGAAACACAGACTAGCCAGTGTTATTTTTTCCCCTCTTCCTATTTATGTGCCAAGTGCTGATTAACTGCTAACAGTCCATTATCGACAGCCAGTTGACGCAGTCACTAATCTCTGTTCGTTGTCAGCAGCGAAGGAGATTACTAATCATCTGTGAAACTAAACAGAGGCTAAGTGTATTTGAAAGGGCTGCTGGTGCTTGTAATAAAGTTGGGAGCGCTCTGGGTATTTTTTGGACAGTTTGGTGTAGTGGTTAAGTGTGCGGACTCTAATCTGGGAGAACCGGGTTTGATTCCCCACTCCTCCACTTGCACCTGCTGATGTGACCTTGGGTCAATCACAAGCTCTGGCACAGCTGTCCTTGAAAAAGAGCCGTTTGTGTCAGAGTTCTCTCAGCCCCACCGACCTCACAGGGTGTCTGTTGTGAGGAGGGGAAAGGAAAGGAGTTTGTAAGCCGCTCTGAGATTCCAAGTGAAGGGCGGGGTATAAATCCAATCTCCTCCTCCTCCTCCTCCTCCTCCTCCTCTTCCTCCTCTTCTTCTTCTTCTTCTTCTGTTGTTGTTATTATTATTATTATTATTATTATTATTATTATTATTATTAACCTTCACCAGCGTTTGCAATTCTGCCCAGCACATTAGTGGCATTAGAGACAGTTCTCTAGTCAAGCCACCCAGCTGATTGCTTGGGGTTCACAGCGAGGACGGTACTGTCCAGCCGTCAACATCGCCTTGCAGTCCTGGATCCAAGGTGCTGCCCGTCAGGTCCAAGCTGAGCCCAGTTCTGACGCAGCCTGCAGCTGTGGCAAAAGAGACACTGGGTGTGCCGTCCTCAGGGCAACAAATACCTGGAACTGGCCTCAGAAAGTGGTGGCAGCTACAAGCATGGACAGCTTCAAGAGGGGATTGGAGAAGCATACAGAGCAGAGGTCCATCAGTAGCTCTTAGCCACAAGGTCTAGATGGAACACTCTGCCTGGGGCCGTGATGCTCTGTATTCTTGGTGCTTGGGGGGCAACAGTGGGAGGTCTTCTGGAGATCTGGCCCCGCTGGTGGACCTCCTGATGGCACCTGGGGTTTGGCCACTGTGTGACACAGAGTGTTGGACTGGATGGGCCACTGGCCTGATCCAACATGGCTTCTCTAATGTCCTTATAGATGGAACACTCTGTCTGGGGCTGTGATGCTCTGTATTCTTGGTGCTTGGGGGGCAACAGTGGGAGGGCTTCTGGAGTTCTGGCCCCACTGGTGGACCTCCTGATGGTACCTGGGTTTTGGCCACTGGGTGACACAGAGTGTTAGACTGGATGGGCCACTGGCCTGATCCATCATGGCTTTTCTGATGTTCTTACGTCTGGGGCAGTGATGTTTTGTCTTCTTGGTGCTTGTGGGGGCAACATTGGGAGGACTTCTGGAGTTCTGGTCCCGCTGGTGGATCTACTGATAGCACCTGGGTTTTGGCCACTGTGTGACATGGACTGGATGGGTCATTGGCCTGATCCAAGATGGCTTCTCTTATGTCCTTATGTCTGAGGCAACGATGCTATATGTTCTTGGTACTTGGGGAGCAACAGTGGGAGGGCTTCTGGAGTTCTGCCCCACCGGTGGACCTCCTGATGGCACCTGTGGTTTGGCCACTGTGTGACACAGAGTGTTGGACTGGATGAGCTATTGGCCTGACCCAGCATGGCTTCTCTTAGGTTCTTATGGCTTTGAGTGGTGTTGTGTATGTACAGTGCACTCAAGTTGCAGCCCACTTAAGGTGACCCTGTAGGGTTTTCAGAGGTGGTTTGCCGTTGCCTGCCTCTGCATCACGACCCTGGACTTCCTTAGTGGTCTCCCATGTAAATACTTACCGGGGCTGGGCCTGCTTAGCTCCCAAGATCTGACGAGATCGGGCTAGCTTGGGCTATCCAGCACAGGGTGTGGTTTTATTAGCCCTTTGTAACGTCTTGCCTTGCTGATAAACGCTGATAGCTACAAATCATACCAGGAAAACAGAACCTCTCGGGCTTCAGGAAAGCAAAAGCACTGCCATGATCCCATCTCTGTGTAAGACTAGTAGTCATTTGCATTGTGAGAACCAGCTACATGAGGCCATAGGAATAGATTCATTCAGCACATTACCCTGTCTCCCAGAGAGCCAGTTGCTGCATTATACAAATAACGTTCTTCCCAAGGAGAAGTTTCTGTATATAATTGACCCACATGCAGAGGCTGTGGCTCAGTGGTAGAACATCTGCTGCTGCTGCTGCTGCTGCTGCTGCTGCTGCTCCTCCTCCTCCTCCTCCTCCTCCTCTTCTTCTTCTTCTTCTTCTTCTTCTTCTTCTTCTTCTTCTTCTTCTTCTTCTTCTTCTTCTTCTTCTTCTTCTTCTTCTTCTTCTTTTCAATACAAATTAGCCAGCCCAGAGGGAAAGTGAGTTGTGAAAGTCCCTTGAAATCCAGCTGCAGCCAGCAAGTCCCAATAATGGAATTTAAGCACGATTCGTTTTCACTGGATCGGGGCTACAGTCTTTTCCTGTTGGAGGATGCCTATGCTAGTTCCATGCTAGTTCCATCGGTGGCTTCTCATTTCAGCTAGTTGCTTGCTCTCTGAGCAATGCTGTCCTTGCATTTCCAGTGGTAGAGGCCTCCTTTGTGGCAGTGGTTGCCATTGGCAACACGGGGACATAATAGACATAATGAGAGCCATTGTGGTGTGGTGGTTAGAGGGTCCAAGTAGGATGTGGAAGACCCATTCTCACAGCCATAGGCAGCTTTAAAAGCGGATTAGACAGATTCATGGAGGAGTGGACCAATTCCCCACAACACCTGGACCAATTCCCCACAAGCAACTGTGCTGCCCTCGTTCTTCCCTTCCCTTGATTGTATTCGTCAATTTCCCACTACTTGCTGCGTGGCCGCCTTTTGACCCGCAGCATCCCCCGATCCCCCCCCCCGCGTCTTCTCGATCTCAAAAAACAAGGATCTAGAAGACGCGGGGGAAATCGGGGGATGCTGCGAGGCAAAATGCGGCCACGCAGCAGGTAGTGGGAAATTGACAAATACAATGGGGGGAAAGGGAAGAGTGAGGGCGGCGCAGCTGCTTGTGAGAAATCAGTCCTGTTCCGGGAGCAGGGCTATTTTTAGGCAGGAACGCACAGGAACGGAGTTCCGGCTGGCTCCCAAGTTGGCCATGCCCAGCAGGAACTCATTAGCATAATAGGCCACACCCAACAGCAGGAACTCATTGGGATTGGCTACATTAGGGGTGTGTGGCCTAACATGCAAAGGGATTCCTGCTACAAAAAAAACCCCTGGGTTTTGACAACAAACGAGGTAAACAGAATAAGAAGCAAAAGGTGGGTGTGGTTGGATGACCACACTTCTGGTAACATGGGGGTGTAGCCTAATATGTTAATATGCTGTGCTATCAGGGGTGTGGCCTAATAGGCTAATGAGTTCCTGCTGGGCCTTTTCTACAAAAAGAGCCCTGTCCGGGAGACAACACTGGAGAAAGGCCTTGGCCTCTGTGCCTTGTTGTTGGCCCTCCAGAGTAGTTGGTTGGCCACTGTGTGAGATATGATGCTGGACTGATCCAACAAGGATCTTCTTATGTTCTTAAATCCCCAGTCTGCCATGGGGGAACATGGGCTGGTCGCTCATTCTCAGCCTGACCTACCTCACAGGGTTGTTGGGAGGATAAAATGGAGAAGGGGAGAACAGTTTAAGCGTCTTTGGGTCCCTATTGGGTGAGAAAGCAGGGTATCAATGCAGAAAATAAATAAAACGGCAGCATACTTTGTACTAGGCATTATAAGGGAGCCAGAAGACAAGCTGCCTGCCCCATGTGATTTCTACTTTAGCTCTTGCGTCAACCTTTGTCACTTTCCCCCATCTGTGTGCACTGTGTCATGGAGTGATGAATGCCATACCAAAATAAATTCTAGCATGTGCGTCATCTTTCAGTCAAATTTGGGCCGGAAGGCCCTATCTGACTAGCACGATGGAAAACACTAGATTCACCGGTAGTGCCAATTACTCGATTCTTCACCCGAGGTGGCGATTACATACCAGGTGCTATTCGGGTATTCAGTTCTAAGGTAGTCTCCCAATTATTGTATGGAACTGGGGTCTTGACAGAGGCAGTGGATGAATCATTCGATCAGCCTCTGTCACCAGCCGCTTATCTGCAAGATTTGCTATGTACCAAGCTGAACTGGCCCAGAATTCATTGGAAGCTGGTACGTGGATCTCGGCACTTAAATTAAACCAACAAAAATCTCCATTGCAAGGAAAGGGATTTTGAATCTTAATGGAGAAAGATCCTTACATGGGGCCGTGGAAAGCGATCATTCGGAATAGACTCCAGTGGTTAGGATTCACGGACAAAGATACAGACATCATCTGAAGAGCCATTGTGATAGCAGGAAATCTCCCGTTGCCACCTGGAGGTTGGGAACCCTAGTGAGATGGTCGTGACTGGATGGCACCTTCTAAAAAATGAAAAAAGGGGAGAAATTAAACTATTTCCCCACATTCTGAACCTTGTTCTCAGCCTCCTTCCTTTAATGTAAAGATGTTTGCGATGGTTCCGAAGGCGATATACATGAAGGCGCTTAAGAAGAAGAATATATCAATACTAACTATTGTAGCACATAAAGTGTAGGCTGTACTGCTAGCATTTTTGACTAACAAGCACCATCATGAAATAAAACTCCGTCTGGATTCCTCCCCCATCAACAGTGTACAGTCATAGGCCTTCATTGTTTCACATGTATTCGTCTCTATTTTTTGCAAAAAGGCTGCCTCTACTTAGCGTGCGCCTTGGTGTTTAGTCATGCCGGCCACATGACCACGGAAACGTCTTCGGACAGCGCTGGCTCTTCGGCTTTGAAACGGAGATGAGCACCGCAACCCTAGAGTCGGATTCGACTGGCTTTCGAGCAAGGGAACCTTTACCTTTACCTTACTTAGATCTTTTCAGATACAGGTGGAGAGGAAGCATTTAACTAAATATTTTTAACTCAAGGAGAACAGGAAATTGAGCACCAGGATTTCCTGCTTAACTCTGCATAGACATGTTCAAATTAACCAGAAAGACAGCATTTTCAGAATTGGATCATGGTCGATAAAAGGGCAAGTAGATGTATTCTCTTGCAGAGGGGAATATTTATGTATACCACAGTTTTCACCGCCAGCGGGAACCCAAAGCAACATACAACATCATTGTCCCCACCGCTGTTCTGTCCTCACAACAATCCTGCGAGGTAGGTTTGCCTGAGAGTGTGTGACTAGCCCAAGGCCACCCAGTGAACTTCCTTGGCAGTCTTGAACCTGGTCTCCCAAAACTTAGTCCAGCGCTCTAACCACTACACCATACTGGCTTTCTGGAAAGTAGATTCCTACTTCGCAAACTCGATTTGAAAATAAGAGGCAGTGTCTCCTCACATCTGGGTTCACGGTGTGGGTAGGAAGCAAGCTATTTCCACGATGTCCAGTGATGTGCCAAAGAATTTTTGACATATGCATTTCAAACTCTGCACACGAATTCATGAAGCGGCCTGTCAGGACGCGAAGGTTTCTCTGGGTCGGTGGGAGGATGGACCGGCTCCAGGGCGTCTGATTCAGGGTCAGAGGATCTCTGCAAGGCCTCAGACTGAAGGGACAGAGAGGGTTTCTTCATCCGGGTCCTCTCGTCTCCTTCTCCTCACCTCTATTCCGGACTGATTCCCTTCCCTCTCGGTTAACAGGCTCCGTTGTCATAGAGGGTTGAGGATAATCCTCCCCTGCCTGTGCATCTCCCTCCCTTAAATCTCCCCACCCCACACCTGTCCCTTCCCCCCTTTTTTCAAAGGAGAGCGGCCACAGGGCTAGCTAATTCCCCAGTTCCGTTGATTCCGCTCCATCCTTCCTCCTCGCAGTCTGGCCATCGCTTTTGGGGATGTTGTTCGCTTCCTCCACTTCATCCTCCTTTGGCTGACAGCTTCCCTCTTACAGGTCATATAGGTAGGATCCCTGGGCCCCTGGGATTTCCCCTTTGGAGTAGTCCGTGTTCATCCTGTCATTGGAAGGTGTCGTTCCTGCTGTTCTCTTTTCCTCTCTCTCACTTGGGGTCGAGCCCTCCCCTCGCGACTGGCCCTGGTTCCTCATGGTACTTCTTCTGTTCGCTCCCGGCCTTCTTCCTGATCCCTGGGCCTTTGGGCTGTTTGTTGTAAATTCGGGGGGGGGGGGTGTCGGCAACCCCCTCCTGACACTGCCTTAGGCCCTTTTCACATTACCTTTTAAAACTGGATGTTATCCGTTGTTGGCCCGATTCCGAGTAAAGCCATACAGGGGCTTTCATGCAGTGAATTTCCTTCCGTTAATGAGCTGTATCTGAAGCACTATCACAGTGTTCCCTCTAAGCTGAGCTAGTGTGAGCTAGCTCACGGTTCTTTAGCCTCCGGCGGACACATTTTTGTCTTAGCGCAGTAAGGATGGCTCCAGAGTAAACTAACTGATGCAGCAGCCAAATCGCTCGCTCGCCACTTTAATGCCAGTAGCTCACAAAGTAGAATTTTTGCTCACGAGACTCCACAGCTTAGAGGGAGCATTGGTGCTATGGTCATTTCAAACAGTGCCGCTTTCCCCCTGCCCTTTTTCACTGTGTTTTCCAGTCAAGAATTCTTTATTCTATGATGGATAATCCCTTCCCCATACTGTTGAGCAGGGGTCATTTCCTGCAGGAGCATTTTTCTACGAAACGACCCCTGTCCCCAGGTGACAGAAGAGCATGTTAAGGAGGAACGAGGGGTCATAATCCCACCTAGCCGTGGGTCCATACACGTGGGAGGTGGGGGGGGGAGAGCATTATTGAATCGCCTATGAGTCTTCCGTGTGCAAGAGTATCGCTTGCAGTATGAGGAAGAGATTGGATTCATACCCAGCCCTTCACTACCCGAAGGAGTCTCAGAGCGCCTTACAATCCCTTTTTCCTTTCCCCTCGCCACAACAGACACCCTGTGAGGTAGGTGGGGCTGAGAGAGCTCTCTCTTGAGGACTGCCCTTGAGAGAACAGCTCGGAGAGGACTTGTGACTGACCGAAGGTCACACCAGCAGCTGCACGCGGAGTAGTGGGGAATCAAACCCGGTTCTCCCAGATCAGAGTCCGCGATCCTAACCACTACACCAAACTGGCTTTGTCTCTGTTTTATACAGCGACAGTCTCACGGGACTGAGATTTTCAAATGCCACGCCTGCACACAAGCGAGGAAGCCACGCTTTGCTAGATGTATTCCCCCCCCCCCCCCTTTCCAGGGGGGGGGGACATGGAAAAAAGGGGGGACCACTAGAAAGAGGATGATGAAAATGGATTTTTCTGCAAGTTAGCCGTTGAGGAAGTTCGAGTCCTTCTACCTGTGTTTCCTCGTTGGGGGTGGGGGAGGGAATTCATTTTGCAGAATCAAGTGTTCTAAAGCTTCCGATTGGGTCTCTCTGTGTGTAGGGGGATGATATAGGTTAGGAGGCTCCCCCCCCCCCCCAATGAAACGGTGTAGGAAACTGGCACGACTGGGAAAGGGCTGGTTGTATCTCTTCTTCCTGAGATGCTGGTTCTTCTATCCGGTGAAGGGAAGATGCATACCCATCACCCCCCACATTCTGCCTGAAGTGGTACAGTCCAGGAAGAG
>NW_015163138.1:174630-176609 GCF_001447785.1 Gekko japonicus
GGTGGCACTCTATTCCGTCGTATGTATCAACTGTGGCCCTAAAATGTGAATTGGAAAGCAGGGACAGAACGCACGTTTTCCATCCCGTCCGGATGGATTCGTTGACTCGCTGGACACGAAGAAACCTCTTCACTAGCCACCACACACACAGAGACACCCCTCCCAGTTCTTAAACAGGTAGAACGTGCTCGCTTCTTAAGCTGTGACCGAAACTGAAATTAGGGCAGAGCAGGGCCATTTTGGGGCAGGAACGCACAGGAACGGAGTTCCGGCTGGCTCCCAAGTTGGCCACACCCAGCAGGAACGCATTAGCATAATAGGCCACACCCAACAGCAGAAACACATTAGGATTAGGGGTGTGTGGCCTAACATGCAAAGGAGTTCCTGCTACAAAAAGGCCCTGGGTTTTGACAACAGACAAGGTAAACAGAATAACAAGCAAAAGGTGGGCGTGGCTGGATAACCACACTTCTGGTAACATGGGGGTGCGGCCTAATGTGCTAATGAGCTGTGCTGTCGGGGGTGTGGCCCAATATGCTAATGAGTTCCTGCTGTTGGGTGTGGCCTATTATGCTAATAAGTTCCTGCTGGGCTTTTTCTACAAAAAGAGCCCTGGGGCAGAGTAACATTGCGGGACATCTCAGAGTGAAGAATGTTGTGTCCCACACTCGGCTGTCGCTTCTTCCCTTTCATTCCTTGCTTATCTTCTCTCTCTCGTAGGCTTCCAGCGACTTCTGCGTCAATCCCGACGCCTACATCTCCAGGGTGGTGGAGGATCATGCGGTTCTCACGACTGGTAAGGCTTAGGACAGACTGTCTAAAACGTGACAACATGTTCGATATTTATTTATTTATTTGATTGATTTATACCCCACCCTCCCCACCGGAGCTTAACAAAGCTTAAATAACGGTAAATGAATAAAGGCTGGGGGGGGGAACTATTTATTATCAGATTTATACCCCGCCCTCCCCACAAAGCGGGCTCAGGGCGGCTTCCATAAAAACATAAATACATTAAAATGACACAAATATTTAACCACACAGATAAAAACAGTATAAATACAAAGTGCTGGCGGCAGTCAGAATTAACCTAGATGGTATCTTGTCAGAGTAAATTTCCACTGCCCAGATATTCCACGATGTTTCTGCTCATAATCAGCTGGATGTTGAAACCACAGACCAGAGCTCTGCAGTAGCGGCCTGCAGTAGCGGCGGACCCTAATTAAATGCCTGGCGGAAGAGCTCCGTCTTGCAGGCCCTGCGGAACTGCAAAAGGTCCCGGAGGGCCCTGATCTCCTCCGGAAGCTCATTCCACCAGGTAGGGGCCACCACTGAAAAGGCTCCGGTCCTGGTAATAGCTAGCTTGGCCTCCCTCGGGCCAGGGAGGGTCAACTGATGTTGAGACCCAGACCGTAGTGCTCTCAGGGGTATATACGGGGAAAGGCGGTCCCGTAGGTATGTCGGATCCTGGCCGTATGGAGGCTTAGAATCATAGAGTTGGAAGGGACCTCCCAGGTCATCTAGTCCAACCCCATGCACAATGCAGGGAATTCACAAATACCTCCCCCTCCACACACCCCAGTGACTGCTGTTCCACACCCAGAAGATGACAAAAGACCTCCAGGATCTCTCGCCAAACTGGCCTGGAGAAAAACTGCGTCCTCCTGACCCCAAAGTGGCGATCGGCTTTTCCCTGGGCATGTAAGAAAGGGCCACGAGAATTAAGTATCGAGGCAACCCTCCTTGCCCTCCCTTCTCATGATCTGCCTCAGTTCACAGGATCAGCATTGCTTAAGGCTGCAGAAAGGAGTAAGAGTCCAGCAGCACTGGAAAGACTCATTTGTGGTAGGGGATGAGCGTTCATACGGAGCTGCGGTGGCTCAAGTGGTTAAGACGCTGAACTGCAGGCTGCAGAAGGTCGGTGGTTCAGCCGTTCGAGACCCGAGTGTGCCGCCTGACCGAGTGAGCTCCCGTCTCTA
>NW_015163138.1:176909-180189 GCF_001447785.1 Gekko japonicus
AAATCCTTATAAGTTCCCCCCCCCCCCCCCGGCTTTTATTGGAAGAGGGAGATCTTCTCTAGAGCAAAGGATTTGTGTATGGATAAATGGATACGCCTTTTTGTGGTTGTCCCTCCCATTCATGCGGCAGTAGGAGAATTCTCCGAAAAATGCAGAACTGTTGGGTTGCGTGCGCTCTGTCGAGAGTCCAAGTTAGCTGGACGGCGTCCAAGTTCCTCTCCCAAGGAAAACCAAAATTATTTGTGCAGAAATCATGTATATTTATGCAGCACACATTGTATGTTTGTGTAGTTCTCTTTCCCCCAAGACATTTGGGAAGAAATTGAATTCCGACGACGGGGGGAGGCGGAGCAGAGAAATGGGGTTGGGGTCCGGTACCCGCAGGAGAGGAAGGGCAGAGAAGGGGAGCCAAAGACCTTTCCCCTCCAGAAATCACTGAGAAGAAAATCTGGTTTCCTTGTTATTGCTTGAGCTTCGGCCAGGATCGGCCACCTGGTGTGAAGCTGTTCTTTGCAAGCATGAGAACACGAGAGCCAGCATGGTGTAGTGGCATAGCTGCTGGACTAGGAACTGGGCAGCCCTGTTTCAAATCCCGACTCTGCCGTGGAAGCTCGCTGGGTGACCAGCCATGCTCCCTCTAAGCTATGGAGTTGTTGTTGTTGTTCAGTCGCACAGTTGAGTCCGACTCTCCGCGACCTCATGGACCAGATCACGCCAGGCCTTCCTGCCTTCCGCCGTCCTCTGAAGTTTGCTCAATTTCATGTTCGTTGCATCTATGACACTGTCTAACCATCTCATCCTTTGCCGTCCCCGTCTTCTTTGACCTTCAATCTTTCCCAGCATCAGGGTCTTCTCCAGTGAGCGCTCCCTTCTCATTGGGTGGCCAAAGTATTTGAGCTTCAGTTTCCTTATTGGGCCTTCCAGGAAACAGTCAGGGTTGATTTCTTTTAGGATTCACTGATTTGATCTCCTTGCAGTCCAAGGGACTCTCAAGAGTCTTCTCCAGCACCATAATTCAAAAGAATCTATTCTTTGGCGCTCGGCCTTCCTTATAGTCCAACTCTCGCAGCCATACATGACTACTGGGAATACCATTGCCTTGACTATGTGGACTTTTGTTGGCAGGGTGATGTCTCTACTTCTTATCATGCTGTTGAGGTTCGCCATCGCTTTCCTCCCAAGGAGCAGGCGTCTTTTAATTTCATGGCTGCTGTCACCGTCTGCGGTGATCTGGGATCCCAGGAGACCCGTGAGCAAAAATCCTACTTTCTGAGCTGCCAGCGTTAAAGCTGTGAGCGAGCAATTTGGCCGCCGCGCAGATCAGTTTGCTCCGGAGCCATCCTTCCCCAAGCGAAGACGAAAGTGGTTGAGCCGGAGGATAAAAAACTTTGAGCTGGCTCACACTGCCCCAGCTTAGAGGGAGCACTGGTGGCCAGTCACTCAGCAGTTCGAGATCCGAATGCTGCATGACGGAGTGAGCTCCCGTCTCTGGTTCCAGCTCCTGCCAACCTAGCAGTTCGAAAGCAAGAAATTGCAAGTAGATAAATAGGGACCACTTTGGTGGGAAGGTAGCAGCGTTCCGTACGCCTTGGCGTCTCGTCATGCCGGCCACATGACCATGGAAATGTCTTCGGACAGTGCTGGCACTTTGGCTTGGAAACGGAGATGAGCACCGCAACCCTAGAGTCGGACTCGACTGGCTTAAGAGCAAGGGAAACCTTTATTTATTCTTTATTTATTTACTCCATTTATACTCCACCTTTTCTCCCTAGTGGGGTTTCTCCAAAGCAGCTTACATTGTTCCCCTCTCCTTCGTGTTATCTTCACACCATCCCTCTGAGGTAGGTTAGACGGAGAGTGTGTGACTGGCCCAAGGTCAACCCAGCAAGCTTCCCTGGCAGAGTAGGGATTCAAACCTGGGTCTCCTGGACCATAGTCTAACGCTGTCACCTCTACTGACTCTTGCTACTTATATGCTATTTATGTGCGCTGTAGACTCACTATTGCTGCTAGACGTGCATTCTTCTCCTTTGTGTCTGAACTGATGGATGATGGATCCCTAGCTGTACAGAGAATCCGTGCCTGAGCAAAAAGGGTGTGCGTGCTTCCCCATCTTAATCCAGGAGCCTGGGCTGTTTGTGCCGAGAGCCCCAAATACTGAAAGCAGCCATTTTGCTAATAAGCAAGATGGGTAGCCTTGTTAGGGTGTGGTCACACGGTCATTTGTAGCGGGTTTCGCCGCTGTTCCATGTCGGATTTAAAAGGGCTGATCAGACGGGCACATCTGCCTCCCGTCTGCCATCCCACTCAGTACCACAATCAGCCCCATTCGGTGGCGGTTTTTCCGACACCGGGAAACGGATTCTTGCGGCGTGAACCCACAATTCTGCCTGTCTGGACTGCAACCTCTCGCCCTGATGCCGATTTAGATGTCTGAACGTCCTTCTTGCGCTGTAATATATATATTTTTAGAGTTTGCCGTTGTGTGCATGACAGCTTCTACGCTGCACTGAGGATGGCAGCGGAAGAACAGCGCGTCAAACGGAAGCTGCGATTTGTATATGCGCATGTACAAAGAATTTTTAAAGAAATATCTTGTGCTGCGCCGTCACTTGGGCAGCGCCTGCTATCTGGACGGTCCACAGAGCCTCGTTGTGTGATTTAAGCGCTTTGGGGAGGGATGTGTGATCATCCCAACCCGCAAATAAATAATCCCGATGAAATATGCAGCGGAAACAACCTGCGGTAAGCTTGCCATGTGACCACACCCTTAGTCTGTCTGTAGCAACAGAAAAAAAGCAAGAGTCCAGTAACACTTTAAAGACTTAACAAAAATTTGTGGCAGTGGAATGAGCTTTCATGAGTCACTGCTCACTTCTTCAGAAGTGCTACTGGACTTCTTTAAGGTGCTACTTAAAGGCAGGGGTCTTTTCCTGCAGGAGCGCACAGGAGCGGAGCTCCAGCAGTAAAGAGCCCAGGGGACGGGCACATGCAACAAGCCCCGCCCCCTGCTCCCAGCAGCCCTCAGTTTGAGCAAGAAGCAGCCAGGTAAACTGCATAGAGTTTTCCCTCGGATGACCGTGGCCCTGCCCCCCAGTGTGCCCAATGTACCCGCGTCACTTCCGGGTGACGTGCTCGTGGGGTGGTTCCCCCCGGGGCCTGATCCGCCGGCGGCAGGGAACGGGCTTGGGCTGCCAAATGCCTCCGGGGGGCGGATTTCCCCCCGCTTTCGAGCCCCGATTTCCGCCCCCGCGGAATCGGGGCCCGGGGGAACCCCACC
>NW_015163138.1:180271-196552 GCF_001447785.1 Gekko japonicus
CCCCGGTCCAAAACGGTCCAGTGGCACCTTTAAGACCAAGTTTTATTCAGGCACAAGCTCTCCCTCCTCTGCGAGGACAGGTCTGCACGCCCCCCCCCCAATAGCTAGCAATCCAAAACAGTCCAATGGCGCCTGAGCCGTGGGTGTTGCCTTCTGACACACTTCCAGTGATGCCAGAGGGTGTGGCATACGCAAATAAGTTATGCTAATGAGTTATGCTAATGAGCTCCTGCACCTCTTTTTCTACGAAATGACCCCTGCTTAAAGGTGCTACTGAACTCTTGCTCTTTATTGGACTTGCTACTGGGCTCTAGTCTTTAAGGTGCTACTGGAGTCTTGCTCTTTTCTGTTGTTGATTAGCAATTTCGGGTTGGGGAGCAGGGGCCCAGATTCACTTCATTCCTACTTCTTCCCTACCCAACAGCTACATGGAATCGTTTCCTCTTCTTTTCACAGTGCTTTGGGGCCCAATTTACTTTGAACACACACTTGGGAGTCAGGGTTCCGAATCCAGTGACTGCATGGTACCCTCTTCCTGTGCATAACTAATTGGTGTTTAAGGGGCCTTACAATGAGGAAAATGTGTGTTTTTTAAAAGATATAGGACTATTTGAGCATTGCAGTACTGGTTTTGCAGCAAGGATGAGCACACAGTTTGTAAGGAGGTTGACATTAAGGGTTTTTTTAAATGGTTTGGCCAAGATCTAGGTGTGTGTTTGTTGCTGCTGTAGTTGCTGTTGTTGTTTTAAGTGCAGTCCTAAACAGGCCTACTCAGAATCCTGAAGAAGTACAATCAGTGGGGCTTACTCCCAGGAAATTGTTCTCAGGGTTGTGCTGAAAGAGCACTAGGTTAATACACTCATGTTGCTGAAGTGTAACACAGATAGGGTTGCTAGTTCCCTAGTTCCCCAGTGGGAGCCTGGGATCCCCTGCCCCATGCTCCCATTTTCCCCTGTCACTCTGAGGGGCAGTGAAAGAAAAATAAAATAAGAACCTGCCGTCAGCCCTCTGGTGTGACATCATTTCCAGAAAAAGCGACATCTGGGCTTTCTAGGAATCGCAGGAAACTCTATGGTAAAACCATAGAATTCTTGTCGATCCCTAGAGAGGACTGACATGACTTCCGAGTGCCCCCAGGAAAGTAATATCAGTCCTCTGTAGGAATCATCAAAACTCTGTGATTTTTTTCCCATAGAGTTTCTGGCAATTCCTCAAAAGGCATGATGTCACACTACTGCCAAAAGCTGCCTTCCCATCTCCCTATCCCCCCCCCCCGCCTCCTGCCAGTTGCCGGGTCTGGCAGCCCTACAAGCAAGTAATAACGTGCCTCTGATTCTCCCTCGCAAAATGACCCCTGCTGCATGAGGAGAGAAACTTTTCCTATAGGAGCCCAGTGTTTCCCTGAATTTGAATATCATAATAGGAATTTCTGACATCCCCCGCCCGCCCCCATCGTGTTTCGCGTTCCAGTTGCCTGGAGAGTTATTTGGAAATCGGCCTGGTTGACCAGTGCCTTCTGGCTGGCTGCAACAGTACCCTTGAGCAAGGGAGGAGAAGGCTCAGTGGAGACGGGAATGGGAATTGCAGCACATTCCTTTCCGATTACTCGTCTGTGTTGCGAAGACAGGCATTTCAAGCCAGAGCTAAAAGTTTCCCTCTGGATCAAATGCACGTCCGGAGGCCACTGTTAAAGCTGGTGGGAGGCTTAACCATGATAAAAAGAGTTATCCCATAAGCCATTGTATTTTTAAAGTTTTGAAAAATGGATTGTGACTTCAGAATATTGTCATTGAGGTGCATGTAGCTCCTAGTTTGTTTGGGTTTTTTAAAAGAGACGTTCTGGAGCTCAGGGTGGGGCACAGCTACCAGTATAGTGTGGCAATGGGAGGCAGTGCCCGCCAGTAGCATTTACATATCAGTCTCCAATTTTGATATATTTATGTTTCCTCCATAATTAAATTGAAACAAAAGATGACCGTACAAACTAAACTTGTTATTCCTGTTTGGTCCCAGCATCTGTTAAACATCTTCATTATGCTGTATGCTAGTTTGCTGCTCACCCTCTACCTATATGTATGGACTGGTAACTTCCATTTCGTTGTATCTGAGGAAGTGTGCGTGCACACGCAAGCTTGTACTTTGTCGGTCTTACAGGTGCCACTGGACTTGAATGTTGTCCTCCTCCATAAGGTTGCCAGCTGAATGTTGACAACCAGTGGGGAGCCTTTGCCAGGCGGGGAAGTAAAACTGCATGTTGATGTGTGACATCACAACATCACTTCCTGTTTGTCCCAGAAGTGATGTCATGACGCTCTAGGAATTCACTAATTTCTGTGGTTTTTTTACTATAGAATCCAAATTCCTAGAGCTCTGTGGCATTGTTTCTGTGTGAGAACAGGAAGTGATACATGATGTCACTCCCTTCCCCTAGCTTCCACCAGAGCAAAGAAGCTTGGCAGGACCTTGAGACCAGGGGCGGGAACTTGCCTGTAGCCCCTGGGAGGATGACAACCATTCATGGCAGCAGATATTCCCCTGCTGTTTAGGAGGACACATTCAACATGTTCGGCAGTTGAAATTACCACTTTGAGCTGTGTTGCTGAGACATGAGCTAAGGATGCCAGCCTCCAGGTGAGGCCTGGAGATCTCCTGGAATTACAGCTCATCTCCAGACTTCTTTCCACTGAAGGAAGTGGACACTTTGGAGGCTGGACTCTATGGCTTTGTACCCCACAGAGGTTCCTGTGCTCCCCAGGATCCATCCTCAAATCTCCAGGAGTTTCCCAACCTGGACCTGGCAACCTTCCCTCCCTCCCCCTCCGGTGGCCATGGGGATCCCAGCAATTCTAGACAGGAGCTGATCACCCAGTTTGGGTTTTTTTGCAAAATCATGCATTTGCGATAGCACTCGATCCAAATAGACTGGTAGCCGTTCGCTGTTAAGACAAATACCAAATAGGGTTGCTGTTTGGGTTTTTTTACAACACAGTGTTTGTTTATGGATAATCTGTTTGTTCTCTAACTGATGTAATTGTCTGTTTAAATGATTGCCTGCTAAGTGAAGCAGTGGCACAGTAGGGGGAGCACCCTGCGAAAAGCCTATTGCATTGTACTGCATTGTTTAAGAAGGAAGACAGTGAAGCAAACTGCTGAACTGCCGTGAACAGGTCCAAGTCCAGCCGAACTGATCAATGAACCATTTGTTCCTTGTTTGCGGCTGGCAAACAGGAAGTGAGTCAAACCAGTGAGTGTTCAAGCATGTTGCTGCAGAGGGGCAGAGAGAGTAAAGAAATGGTGTTGGGCAAATCTTCAGATGTGATCATTTATTGGAACTAAGGAAAATGGCTGAATTTTTGTTGAATTACTAGATACAAACCCCTAGGGATGCCAGCGTCCAGGTGGGGTCTGGGGATCTAGAGGAATTACAGCTCATCTCCAGACTACAGAGATCAGCTCCCCTGGAGAAAATGGATGCTTTGGAGGGTGGATTCTCTGGCATTGTACCCCACTGAGGTCCCTGTCCTCCTCAGGCTCCACTCCCAAATTTTCAGGAGTTTCCCAACCTGGAGTTGGCAACCTTACACCCCCCCATCTCCAGCTGGACCCTCCCCCCAAAAGATCAACAGTAGCAAGGATTTTCACCTCAGTCTTCTGGATAGTGAAATCAATCAATCAATGAATTTTTGTTCAAACCACATACAACTGACACACTTAAAGCTGCCTTATACTGAATCAGCCCATTGGTCTGTCAAGGTCAGTATTGTCTACTCAGACTGGCAGCGGCTCTCCAAGGTCACAGGCAGAGGTCTTTCACACGAGAGCCAGTTTGGTGAAGTGGTTAGGAGTGGCAGACTCTAATCTGGAAAACCGAGTTTGATTCCCCACTCCTCCGCATGCAGCCAGCTGGGTGACCTTGGGTCAGTGACAAGTTCTCTGAGAGCTTTTCTCTCAGAGCTCTCTCAGCCCCACCTACCTCACAGGGTGTCTTTTCCGGGGAGAGAAAGGGAAGGAGATTGTAAGCCACTCTGAGATACTAATTGAAGGCTGGGGTACAAATCTAACTCTTCTTCATCACCTACATGCCTATTTCTACCGGAGGCGCTGAGGAATTGAACCTGGGGCCTTCTGCATACCAAGCAGGTGCTCTACCACTGAGCCACAGCCTCTTCTCTTATCAAGCACCAGTTGGTTGGCGCAAGTATTCAACATTTTAAAACTAGTACTCTAAACCCAAGACTGGGTAATTCCTGGATATTTGGGGGTGGAGCCTGGGGAGGGTCAAGGTTCTGGAGGGGGAGGGACCTCAGCAGGGTGTAGTGCCATGCAGCCCACCCTCCAAAGCAGCCATTTTCTCCAGGAGGAACTCAATCTGTGTCATCTGGAGCTCATTTGTAATTCCAGGGGACCTCCAGGCCCCACCTGGAGATTGGCAACCCTGCCAGTCCATCTTGGAGCACACTGAGCGAATCTGGGCCAGTTCTTCTCCACCTGACTTCCCTCACATCCTTGTTAAAAAGGTAAAGGTTCCCTTGCTCGAAAGCCAGTCGAGTCCGGCTCTAGGGTTGCGGTGCTCATCTCCGCTTCAAAGCCGAAAGAAAGCAGTGTATAAGTATCTAGACAAATAAATCATGCGATTGGCTAACTGGTAGGGATGCCAACCTCCTAGAATTGCAGTTTGTCTCCAGACTACAGAGATCAGTTCCCCTGGAGACAATGGATGCTTTGGAGGGCAGACTCTGTGGCATTGTACCCCACTGAGGTACCTCCCCAAGTTCCATCCCCAAATATCCAGGAGTTTCCCAACTGGGATCTAGCAACTGTTAAGTCGCTCGCTTAACAAAGCAGTCGGAGAGTGATTCAGCAAGAACACAACTTTATTCTTCCACTCGAACACAACTCCAACACGGATCAACATCTGATAGCCAGAACAGCCTTTACATTGCAGCTGTCCTGCTTTTAAACATTCCCGGCTAATGTAGCCACACCCACTGTACAATTATCAACCTATGAGGTTGCAGAGATAAGGTCCAATCACATTAGTTCCCGCTTAGGGAGCTTGCTTGAAGTGATTGGCCGGTTACTTCCTGGGCTAGCAATTCTATTGGACGGATTTGGGTCCTAGCCCAGGACGAAGCTCAATATTACAGTTCGGTTAGATGTTTCACCACATGTCATGCATTCAAGGCAGCTTTGAATACACTACAGCAACCCTACCCCGCCATCCCCTGCTGGTCGCCAGGGGGGAGCTGGCAAACCTACGAACTGGTCAGCTGAGCCCGGCCACACATCTGGATGCATCTTGTTTGTGGCTGTTTGGCCTGCCTCCAAACCTTTCAGCAGTCACAGAGGAGCTGAAGTAAGGAAAAGATAGCCAAAGTGATAACTCCCATTGAAGGAAAGCACGAGGGTGGTCGCTGCTTGATACGACTGTGCTGTTGAGTTTGTACTGCCCCCAGGTAGGCCTGTAGAGATAGCGGCCACTAAACATCTGGATTAAGTGAATGAACGCCAGTGCCTTACCAGAGCTAAGGTATCTCTAAGCAGCTTTTTTTTAAAAAAAGTTTATTTTGAATTTTTTAAAGGAATACAGAATAAGGAAAAGGGGGTAAGGGAAAAGAATAAAGGTAAAATTACCAAAACATAGTATATAAAGGGCATTTTTTGCAAATATGAAGAAGAAGAAGAGGAGGAGGAGGAGATTGGATTTATACCACGCCCTTCACTACCTGAAGGAGTCTCAGAGTGGTTTACAAACGCCTTTCCCTTCCCCTCCCCACAACAGACACCCTGTGAGATGGGTGGGGCTGAGAGAACTCTGACACAAACTGCTCTTTTTCAAGGACAGAGGGGGTAAGGGGAAAGAATAAAGGTAAAATTACCAAAACATAGTATATAAAGGGCATTTTTTCAAAAATTTAGGACAATCCTCGATTCCAGTACTTGAATTTTTAGGAAAACTATATGATGTAATAAGTTTAAAAACCGCTATGACGACCTACTCAACATTATACCCTTTTCTCATAATATATTAACATTTTTATCCGCCTTGATTCCAATACTTTTAAAGAAAACTATATGACGTAATAAGTTTAAAAACCACTATGACGACCTACTCAACATTCTACCCTTTTCTCATAATAATATTAACATTTTTATCCTGTCTTATCAGTTATATGATAAACCATGAATAACCTCATAGAAATTTGTATGTAATTTCAACATAGCAGTTTGCTGTGATAAGAATCTTATGGAGGAAAACCGCTTTACTATTTCATAGTAATCACAGAAAACTCGCCAGTTATTTTCAGGTTCGTCTTTCGGTCTCCGATTAATGAAGTTTGTCAGTTTTTATTTATTTATTTATTTTTGGCCATAACAGCTTTGCATTTTATCTACCTAATTCTCAAGAGTTGGGCAATCTTCGATTTTCCACTATGCTGCAATTACTACTCTTGCTGCAGTTAACGTATATCTAAGCAATTCCTGTGTAGTTCTGTCTGTGTTCATCCGAGTGGCTTTTTGAAAGGAAGGGGAGATGTTCATTGGTGGCGTGAGCAACCTCTCAATCAACGCCCTGATTCTTCAAACAATGCTAGCCCCCATTACAGACTGGAATGATCGTGACGGAAGTTCCAGTTACCGCAAGTGGCGGACGGGGTGGTGGGCAGAGACCTCACAAAAGAAACAAGGAAGGCTTGCTTAGGTACACATCTTGGCCAATGTCTGTACACATCTTGGGCAAAACTCATGGAACTGATAGGGCAGTCAGCGCCGTGTGACCATGCCCCAATTAGCATCCCTTCCCAGAAATTAGAACAGGCTCTTGGATTGAGCTGAGATCTTTCTCTGCCTGCTCGGTCGCTGTAATCTCCTTGGGAAAGCTTCCTTCTCTAGAGAGTGGGACAATGTCGGATCACGGAGGTAGCCTTCACGCCCCTTTTCTCCCTTCCCCTTTCAGGAGCAGCCGGCCAACATGTCCGTCAAAAAGGAAGGGGCCCAGAAGAAATGGGTCGCCCTGAAGGAGAAGCTGGGGCCCCAGGACTCGGACCAGACGGAGGCCAACTTGGAAAACGCCGAGCCGGAGCTCTGCATCCGCCTCCTGCAGATCCCTTCCGTGGTGAACTATTCCGGTCTCAAGAAGAGACTGGAGAGCAGCGATGACAACTGGATGGTCCAGTTCCTGGAGCTCTGCGGACTGGACCTCCTGCTGGAAGCCCTGGACAGGCTGTCCGGGAGGGGCGTCTCCAGGATCTCCGATGCGCTGCTGCAGCTGACGTGCATCAACTGCGTGCGGGCGGTCATGAACTCCCAGCAAGGCATCGAGTACATTGTGAGCAACGAGGGCTATGTCAGGAAACTCTCCCAAGGTGAGAACGGGGGGGGATTCTTCTCATTCTCTGCATGTGCCCTGAAGTTGCAAATTTTGCGTAATTTCTGTAATCCTTCCTAGCCTCTAGCATCAGTGGGGCTATTGGGGGCTCTGCCCCCTTTCTTAAAGGGTCTGCCCCCACATGATTTCCTTCTGAAAATGGATTTTTAATTATTTTTAAACATCACCGGTAATTAAGACCATTTTTGTTCATTGTCTTTTTCTCTGTATGGTTTGGAATGGTTTAGGGCACAGTATCCTATAGTTTTGCTATAGAACAGAAGATACACACAGGCCCCGGTCACACAGGCCGGATATCGCGGGGGGGAGGCGTGGCTGTTTGCCCCGGAGCGAACTACCACACGGCAGCCGGATCAAACGTCCCGCCCGACGTCCTGTGGTTGGGGGGAGGTGCCGATCATACCTGCAAAGAAGCGGCGCCGCGGGGGTTGTTTTTTTTAACCCAAGTGTTTGCGTGCGCCGTTGGGTGCTTGTGTGCACCCGTGGAGACTTGACAAAAAAAGCCACTTTTCGCGACGGGACATGGGCGGGTGCCGGATGCCACGAGCTGACACCGGAAACGTGATCTGACTCCCGCCCTTGTCCCGCGGTTTCCGGAAACTAGTACCTCGGAGGTTCTAGTTTTTTACAGCGCATCTTCAGAGTGAAGCCTCGGGTGAGCCACGGGAGCTCTACGCTTCCCAGATGTAGCGGTGAGATCGCGCCCGGAAAATCTGCCTATCTTCCGTCTCTCTAGCGTGCCTAATGCTCCATGTGACCGGGGCCACAGTGTATCTGAAGCAACAGTAGGTAGCTTCTGGTTCCTAGTCTGTAGCCCCACCAGAAAATCTTTTGCCCCAACAATCCACAAAATCCTGGCTGTGGGGCTGAATTCTTCCCAAGTTGCAATCCCATTCACACTTGCCGGGAGGGCGGGGTAACAATCTAATTGATAAATAAAAATAAGTGCCATCAAGCCGCAACAGACTTATGGCAACCCCAGCAAGAGGCTTTCAAGGCAAGTAAGAGGCAGAGGTGGTCGGCCATGGCCTTCCTCTGCAGAGTCCTCCTCGGCGGTCTCCCATCCAAGTACAGACCCTGCTTGGCTTCCAAGATCTGACGAGATCGGGCTATACCGCGTGGACTTCCTCCCATATTGGCATCTGTGTGTGTGTAGGGTGCCGTCAAGTTGCATCCAACTTACGATGACCCCAGCAAGGGGCTTCTTTCAGAGCAAGTGAGAAGCAGAGGTGGTTGGCCACTGCCTTCCTCGGCAGAGTAGAGTCGGTACTTGGTTGGGACCCTGGCAGTCCCCCATCCAAGTACCGACCCTGCTTAGCTTCCCAGATGGGACAAGATCGGGCTACGCCATGCCACCTTCCCTCGCCATTCACACTTAAAAGGTAAAGGTACCCTTGCTCGAAAGCCAGTCGAGTCCGACTCTAGGGTTGCGGTGCTCATCTCCGTTTCAAAGCCGAAGAGCCAGCGCTGTCCGAAGACGTTTCCGTGGTCATGTGGCCGGCATGACTAAACACCAAGGCGCACGGAACGCTGTTACCTTCCCACTGAAGTGGTACCTATTTATCTACTTGCAATTTCTTGCTTTCGAACTGCTAGGTTGGCAGGAGCTGGAACTAGAGATGGGAGCTCACTCCATCATGCGGCGCACTCAGGTCTCGAACTGCTGAACTACCGACCTTTCACAGCCTGCAGTTCAGTGTCTTAACCACTTGAGCCACCGCAGCTCCTCATTCACACTTACTAGGAAGTAATTCCCTGCCCCAACCTGGATAGCCCAGGCTAGGCTGATCTCGTCAGATCTCAAAAGCTAAGCAGGGTTGGCTCTGGTCAGTATTTGGATGGGAGGACTCCAAGGAAGACCAGGGTTGTGACGCGGAGGCAGGCCATGGCAAACCACCTCTGGACGTCTCTTGCCTTGGAAACCCCACCAGAGCTCACCATAAGTCAGCTGCGACTTGGCGGCACTTTCTACCGCCATCAGTTCCCTTTTAAATCAATGGGACTTTGGAGTAAACATAGGCCCCTGCCACATGGGGGGGAAAGCACGGCCAAAGTGCAGCTTTTTAGAGCTGCAGCAAAAGAGACACGCAGCGGCAGGATCAGACAGATCCCCTGAGCCGCCACGCAGTTGCTCCTCAGCACGATTGGATGCTGGGGGGGAGACACTCTGAGCCGCCACGCAGTTGCTCCTCAGCACGATTGGATGCTGGGGGGGAGCCACTGAAGGGAGAACGAGGCAGCCGGCTGCGCATGTGTGTGCATGCGCAGTTCAGCCAGGAACCTCGAATGCTCCTGAAGACGGGCGCGCCGGCGATCCCACGGCCACGCTTGCTGCGGCGTTCCAGGAAAGTCCTGCTCTTTGTAGGTTCTTTTTTAATGCACATTTTCAGCCTGAAAGGGCCGGATCGGGGACGGGTGCGTGCCGCTTCACAGATGTTGCGGTGTGATCACGCCCGTTTGCTGCGCCCCCGATCCGTCCCTCTTCCGGGCCTAAACCTCCCGTGTGACCGGGGCCATATTAGGCGTCCAGCTACAATACTGCAGCTTGAAGGATTACTGTCTTGTAAGGAAGTCCCTTTAAAATCAGTGGTACTTACTTAGTATCATAGAATCATAGAGCTGGAAGGGGGGCCATACAGACCATCCAGTCCAACCCCCTGCCCAGTGCAGGACCAGCCTGAAGCATCCCTGACAAATATTCGTCCAGCCTCTTCTTGAAAGCTGCCAGTGAAGGGGAGCTCACCACCTCCCTAGGCAGCCGGTTCCACCCCTGAACCACTCTGACCATGAAAAAGTTCTTCCTAATATCCAGCCAATACCTTTCTGCATGTCATTTAAACCCGTTGCTTCGGGTCCTCTCCTCTGCTGCCAACTGGAACAGCTCCTTTCGTTGTTGCTGTTCAGTCGCACAGTCGAGTCCGACTCTTCGCAGCCCCATGGACCAGATCAGGCCTTCCGGTCTTCCGGTGTCCTCTGAAGTTTGCTCAATTTCATGTTCGTTGCATCTATGACACTGTCTAACCATCTCATCCTTTGCCGTCCCCGTCTTCTTTGACCTTCAGCTCCTTGCCCTCCTCCAAATGACAATATTTGAAAGGCTTTTAAAATATTTTAAATATTCTGTCAGCCTGTTTAAAACAAGCCTATAAATAGGCTCAGTGGTTTGCAAACTTTACTTTAATTCACACTCGTGCCAAGATACTTTCAGGTGGGTAGCTGTGTCGATCTGAAGAGCAGGATTCGAGTCCCGTCGCACCTTAGGGACCCACAAGATTTCCAGGGCAGAAGCTTTCGAGAGTCAATTTTCTTGTCTCTCTGACAAAGGGAACGTTGACTCTTGAAAACGTATATCCCCAGAATTGTGTTGGTCTTTAAAGTGCTCCTGGACTCAAACCGAGGTACTTTGATATTGGCTTTGGGTCTACTGGAGTGTTTTTGCTGGCAGAACAAATTTCCACCTTGACGGCATTACTTTCTCACCACCACCACCTGCCTACTGTTGCAACCCCTACTACTCCCAAATGTTGCTCTTAGGGGAAAGTGGGCCTCTGGGTATTTCAGGGGGCATTTGGGACCTCAGCAGATTGGGGAGGCGAAAAATTCTCAGTCTGTAGGCGGAAATCCTTATGTTTACACACGGACTCCATTGGATCCGAGCTATTCCCCCCATTTTACAGGATTTTGCAGCAACTTGCCTTGAAGACATTGAGCAAATCTTTGCCTCAGCTGGGATTTGAAGTGCCTGAGTACAAATTTAGAGTTCTTTTTTTTTTTAATAATCTATTTATTACTTTTTTAGACAAACAAACACACACTGGGATATACAGATACTTAAGTACATTGTACATTGTAGCATTCCAATCTGGGTTAATAACTCAATTCATTTCCATTATCCTTTCTCCATCCAGTAAATTAAAGCACATATTACAAGGTTTTATACATTACTTTAACAACAAATTTTATAGTAGATTTAAATTACAATTCCTTTAGTATCAATAATGTTACTAACAAACCGGCTTCACCTTAATAAAGCCATTCTAATTGCTTAAGTAATTTAAGTAATTTTTCATTCCCTGTTTAAGCTGCTTTAAAGATAACAATTTATATTTATTTATATCCACCATTAAAACATTTTGTCAGCTTTTTACTTTTTGATATGCCTTCCCACACATTTTCACCTTCTCTTAAGCCATCTATAAGTTATCGGGAACCACACACTTAACTTACATGATTGATGTTTCATTTCTTACTGCTAGGTCAAATTCATTTTGTATTTTGTATTTAGTGTTCTGTACAAATTCCAGTTGGGTCACCGTGTTAGTCTGTTGGAGCCAAGAAACAAAAAAATGGAGTCTTGCAGCATGACTGCATATGCTTCAATCCATCTGTTAGACTTTAAGGAGTAACAAGTGTTGGAAGTGAAGGACTTTATGCTGCCTCTTAGCCTCATACTTTGGGGGGGGGGGGTCTATAAGAGAGTCAGAAAAATAAAGAGACCACTGTTCTGTCCTTCCCTTCTACTGCTCTGATACTATCCCTTTGATGTGTAGATTGCTGCTCTCAGGAAATCTTCCTTCCAGCCTGACACTTTCTCTCCACACTGTGCCTGACCTTCTCCGTCTTGGCACCATGAGTGCAGGACCTGCTTCCTGCATCTCTATCCATCCTAGCTAGTTAGACTAGGATCGATGTCACACTGAATACAGTGCTCTCTGGGGAACATGTGAGGAAAGGCGGCCCCTCAGGTATGCCGTACCCTGTCCATGTAAGCTGCTTTGGTCCGCACTGCAGAGAAAGACTGTACTTTTCCTCCTGGGGAACCATTGGTGCCAATCTCCAGGTTCCCTGGAGAATTTTTCTAAAATAAAGGAATGGATTATAGGCAAGACGTTGTGCATTTGGCCTCAGTGCGCTTAAAGAAGGCTGCAGGACTTCTCATTACCTTGCAAAGTTTCACTCACCAGCTATTACCTGTAGCCTGGAAGATGCTACTTCCAGTTGCAGCAGACAGTCAGGAAATCAGGGTCCTGACCAATGCTCCCTCTGAGCTGTGGAGTCTTGTGAGCAAAAAATTCTACTTTGTGAGCTACTGGCATTAAAGTGGTGAGCGAGCGATTTGGCTACTGCATAAATTAGCCCAGATAAACTCCGCTGCGCTTTGTGCCTTGAGCACTCTGCTGCCTTCAACAAGACACCTTTTGGGTTTTTAGTCATCAGTATACTGGGTCCACCCATTTGGGATCAGGTTTAAGCCAGGTAGGGTTGCCAAATCCTCCCTCAGGGACAACATAACAATATAAGAAGAGCCCTACTGGATCAGAGCAGTGGTCTGTCTAGTCCAGCATCCTGTCTCATACAGCAGCCAACCAGTTGCCCTGGTGGGTCAGCAAACAAGGCATCGAAGCCCCAGTTGCCTCCTAGTGCTGGGCAGGAGGCACTATCTTCTGGAGCAGTTGGCGGGAAAGCAGGAGGTTTATCGATCCTGTGTTGGCGTCTCCTGTTCAGATGGTGGACTGCAGTTTGGTGGGTCAGAAGCAATGCTCCCTGTAAGGTGTGGAGTCTGGCTCCTAGCGCTGGCATTCAGACGTTTGGTGCCCGTCTAGATGGAGGTTCCTTTCAGACACCACGGCAAGTAGTGCTTGATGGATCTCTCCTCCATGAAGCTATCTAAACCCCCTTTGGAAGCCATCTTCGTTCGTGGCCATCACGATGTCCATCAGCAGAATAAAAGCAGAAGCTTCAAGCAGTCTTTGAGCGGCCACAGGCAGGGATCATTTCCTGCGGGAGTGCAAAGGAGCGGAGCTCCGGCAGTAAGGAGCCCAGGGGGCGGGCACATGCAAAAAGCCCCTCCCCCTGCTCCCAGCAGCCCTCAGTTGGGCCACTAGGAACAAGAAGCAGCCAGGTAAGTTGCAGAGCCCCCCCAGCCCGCCTTCAGGTACAAGCTCTCCCTCTATATCCTAAACTCCCTCCTCTGTGAGGACAGATCTGCACATTCCCCCCCCCCCCAATACCTCGCAATCCAAAACAGTCCAGTGGAGCCTGAGCGTTGGGTGTTGCCTTCTGACACACTTCCGGTGATGTCATGGGGTGTGGCATATGCAAATAAGTTATGCTAATTTGCTCCTGCACCTCTTTTTCTACGAAATGACCCCTGGCCACAGGACTCCCCTTCGACCTGACCGGGATGGCCTAGGCTAGCCTGATCTCATCAGATCTGGGAAGCGAAGCAGAGTCAGCCCTGGTCAGTGGTTGGATGGGAGACCCCCCAAGGAAGCCCAGCGTTTTACTCAGAGGCAGGGAATGGCAAACCACCTCTGTATGTTTCTTGCCTGGAAAACCATTCCAGGTCACCCTAAGTCAGCTGTGACTTGACGGCAAGTGAAAAAATTCTGACTCGTTCCCCGTTTGTTGTCAGATATAAGCCCTGACCTGGATGGCCGAGGCTAGCCCAATCTCATCAGATCTCAGAAGCTAAGCAGGGTCGACCTTGGCTAGTATTTGGAAGGGCAACCTCCAAGGAATACCAGGGTCGTGACCGATGCTCCCTCTAAGCTGTGGGGTCTTGTGAGCAAAAATTCTGTGAGCTACTGGCATTAAAGGTGTGAGCCAGCGGCTTGGCTGCTGCACAAATCAGTTTGCTCTGGAGCCTTCCTTCCTGAGCCAGGACAAAAAGGTGTGAGCCGGAGGCTGAAAAACTGTGAGCTAGCTCACACTAACTCAGCTTAGAGGGAACCCTGGGCTTTCCATCATGCGAGCTGGACTTCCGTTCGCCGGCTAACACTGCTCCACCCCACAAGGGGGGGGTCAGTGTGCCCACTCGCTCTAAGGAGTGGTACCCATTTTATCTACTCGCCGAAGCTTTCGAACCACTGGGTAGATGATGATGATGATGATGATGTCATATACAAACCATGTAGGATTGCCAGTTCCTCACCCAGAGGTGGCACATTTAAATGCTTTGAAACAGTTGCCGCCTCTGCCTCTTACCCTGCTCCTCCACCAGACCGCTCCCTCCCTTGGCCTGTTAGGGCCAGGAAGACTCTGATTTTGCTATTTAGCAGGCCGGTGAACCAAAGAGGTAGGCGGTGGAGCTCTGTTTGCATCTTTATAGCCTGCTTTTACCTGGTCAGTTCATCCCACTCAGCGTTTCATGTTGGTTTTGTTCTCTGGCTGGGTTCTTAATACTGGGTTTTAATCGGTAACTTTTATAATGTTGTATGTTTTTATGTTTTATAATGTTTCATTGGCAGTCTTTAAGCCAGCGGCTGGACAAACCCTTGTCAGGGATGCTCTAGGCCAGTGGTGGCGAACCTATGGCACGGTGCCAGAGGTGGCACTCAGAGTCCTCTCTGCGGGCACTGCCATGGCCCCAGCCAGGCCCAGACCATCATTAAAGTGTCGAATTCTCTGCCAAATAATTTAAAGTAAATGAAAGCATTTGGGATTGCTTTCCTTACTTTGTTTGGATCATCTTAAGTTAATGTATGAGTTGTTTTTTCTAAAGTAAAACCTCAGTATTCGGGTTAAATTGCCGTGTTGGCACTTTGCGATAAATAAGTGGGTTTTGGGTCGCAGTTTGGGCACTCAGTCTCTAAAAGGTTCGCCATCACTGTCCTAGAGCATCGTGATATCAATCAGCATTGCTGTCCCCTCCATTCCCCGCCCCACCACTCAACTGAGCAAGTGCATGGGACATGGCAGTATCAGCAAGAGGATTCCCATCACAGGCAGGTAAGTGGCAACCCTATTCTGGTCAAATTTCCATGGACTAATAGTGAAGAAACTACATAGGATTTTAATGGCAGTGCCTTGTCCCTTCAGAAGCTTCTCTATCGGGGACATTTTGTGGAGGATTTTTAAGCAGGGGGTGGGACGAGATGGCCTGTAGGGCCCCTGCCAGCTCTGTGATTCTATGTTATTACTTCTCATGTCCTTACATTTTGAGTATGTTTTATTTATTTATTTATTCATTCATTCATTCATTTATTGGATTTATACCCTGCCCTCCCCGCCGAAACAGGCTCTGGGTAGCTTACATAAAAGCGTTAAAACAGGCCAGAAAATATAGATCAGCATCATTATAAAAGTATATTAAAAACAATGCTTTATGCGGCGAGAACTGCAATAGCATCAAAATGGAAGAATCCAAGCTCACCCACTATCCAGGAATGGTTCCAAAAACTTTGGGACCAATATATAATGGAAAGTATTACTGGAAAATGTAATGCTGCAAAAACCGGCCAGCCCGATTTGAGGTTTAGTGCAAAGTGGTTTCCTATTCTTACCTTCTTAGAAGCAGAACAATACATACCACCCTCTTGGAAGAAATATATTGATTGGCTCTGAAGGAAGTCGAAAGGTAGAATATGTCTTAATAGGGACATGTGGATATATCCTATTACAGATAAGATTAAATTATAATAGGTCAATAATCTACACAGTGAAAAGTAGTGTTAAAAGGTTGGTCAAAGCTTAATATTTACCTGATTTATTGTTAAAGAATCTTCTTCTCCGAAATATAATGATATCCAGTACAATATTGAGTTTAGTTAAATGTTGATTATATATTTGTTCTTGATGATTGATGTATAGATTATGTTGTTATTAGTACTAGCTAATTTTTGTTAAAATTGAAGTGGTTTTATCTTACTTTAACAGTTGTATGAATTTTTAATACTTCGATAAAAAAGTGTTGAAAATAAAAAAACACAAAAAATCTAAAGTGCAATGCATACACATATCCCTATGCGACGGCAGTCATAATCCAGTGTTTTCGTAACAGAAGTCAGTCAGTACAGACTTAGATGATGCAAACAATCCCAGGTAGGCTCCAAGTTATCAGGATGTTAAGTGTGGTCAAATGCCTGGTGGAAGAGCTCCGTCTTGCAGGC
>NW_015163138.1:196984-219455 GCF_001447785.1 Gekko japonicus
ATGCTCCCTCTGAGCTGTGGAGTCTTGTGAGCAAAAAATTCTACTTTGTGAGCTACTGGCATTAAAGTGGTGAGCGAGCGATTTGGCTACTGCATAAATTAGTTTGCTCTGGAGTCATCCTCCCTGAGCTAAGACAAAAATGTGTGAGCTGAAGGCTAAAAAAAACTGTGAGCTAGCTCACACTAATTCAGCTTAGAGGGAACACTGGTCCTGACCCGGATGGCCCAGGCTGGCCTGATTTCGTCAGGTCTCAGAAGCTTAGCAGGGTCAGACCTGGTTAATACCTGGATGGGAGACCACCAAGGAAGTCCCGGGTTGCGACACAGACGGCAGCAGTGGCAGAACCACCTCCGACCATCTCTTGCCTTGGAAACCCCACTAGGGGTCACCATAAGTCAGCTGCAACATGACAGCCCTTTCCACCACCAAGAAAGCAGGAGGTCTATCGATCCTTTGCTGGCGTCTCCTGTTTAGATGGCGGACTGCAGTTAGCTTGGTGGGCCAGAAGCAATGCTCCCTGTAAGGTGTGGAGTCTTGTGAGCAGAAATTCTACTTTGTGAGCTACCGGCATTGAAGTTGTGAGCGAGAGATTTGGCTGCTGCATCAATTAGCTTGCTCTGGAGCCCTCCTTCCTGAGCGAAGAGAAAAATGTGTGAGCCGGAGGCTAAAAAACTGTGAGCCAGCTCACACTAGCTCATCTTAGAGGGGACAGTGGTCAGAAGATGTGTTGGCTTGATTGAAAGGGTGTGTGTGTGTTGTCAAGTCATAGCCAACTTATGGAGACCCCCTAGGGTTTTCAAGGCAAGAGACTAACAGAGGTGGTTTGCCATTGCCTTTTGCTGCATAGTGACCCCGGACTTCCTTGGTGGTCTCCCATCCAAATACCAACCAGGGCCAACCCTGCTTAGCTTCCTGGACCATCCTGTTAGGGGCATATTGAAAGGTACAGATCTTGAAACCATGGACCAAGGAATGCCATGTTCCACATCTGCTTTGAACTTGTTGTAATATAGTTGCCAGACGGCTGGGACTTATTTCGTTGCTGTTGTTTGGGAATTTGCTATGCGGAGGCATTTTCGTAGCTCTTATCTGGGGGGTGTTTGCATCTGGGGGATGTTTGCACCTGTTCTCACTCGTCCTCTGCCTTTGCAGCGCTGGACACCTCCAATGTCATGGTCAAGAAGCAAGTGTTCGAACTCTTGGCTGCCCTCTGCATATACTCGGTGGATGGCCACGCGCTGGCTTTAGATGCTCTGGATCATTACAAGGCAAGTCAAAAGTAAAATGTCCAGCACTCCATGAAGCTTGTGTGTCCTGAGAAGGGGAAGAAATGGTTGCTATCCAACATGATTCACTTGGGAGCCAGTTTGGTGTAGTGGTTAGGATCACGGACTCTAATCTGGGAGAACCAGGTTTGATTCCCCACTCCTCCACATGCAGCTGGTGGTGTGACCTTGGGTCAGTCACAAGTTCTCTCAGAGCTGTTCTCTCTAGGGCAGTCCTCGAAAGAGCCCTCTCAGCCCCACCTACCTCACAAGGTGCTTGTTGTGGGGAGAGCCAGTTTGGTGTAGTGGTTAAGAGCGGCGGACTCTAATCTGGGAGAACCGGTTTTTATTCCCCACGTCTTCACCTGGCGCCAGCTGGGTGACCTTGGGTCAGTCACAAGTTCTCTCAGAGCAGTTCTCTCAAGAGCAGTTCTCTCAGCGCTCGCTCAACCCCACCTATCTCACAGAGTGTCTGTCGTGGGGAGAGGAAGGAGATTGTAAGCCGCTACGAGACTCCGAGTGAAGGGTGGGGTATAAATCCAATCTCTTCTACTTCTTCCGGTATTCCTTGGTCATCTCCCATCCAAATACTAACCAGGGCCAAGCCTACTTAGCTTCCAAGAAATGACAAGGTCAGGCCAGCCTGGGTTATCCAGGTCAGGGCAAGAAATGCTGAGGGGCAGAAAATTACCATCTGTAGTGAGGTAAGAATTCTGTGTCCATATTCAACCGGGGGGGTGGGATTGTTCTCAATTTGTGAATGAACTAATGGAAATGAAGAGTTATAAAACTTCATCCCAAGCAACATAGCCCTGACCCAGATTCTCCTGCACCACCATGGCAGATTTTAGGACCCAAAAAAAGCCACATCTCAAGCTCCAGTTAGCAGTCGGTATGTAGCAGCTGTTAACTGCCATAAGAAGAGAAGAAAAGATTGGATTTATACCCCGCCCTTCACTTGGAGTCTCAGAGCGGCTTACAAACTCCTTTCCATTCCCCTCCCCACAACAGACACCCTGTGAGGTGGGTGGGGCTGAGAGAGCTCTGACAGAAACTGCTCTTTTTCAAGGACAGCTGTGCCAGAGCTTGTGACTGACCCAAGGTCATCCAGCCAGGAGCAAGTGGAGGAGTGGGGAATCAAACCCGGTTCTCCCAGATTAGAGTCCGTGCACTTAACCACTACACCAAACCGTGTTTCCATTTTTCAACCTGAACTACCTCCACATTCAGAGGCAATCAACCTCTCAGTCCCATTGCCAGGAATCAACATCAGGGGAAGGCCTCAGCCTCTATGCCCTGTTGTTGGCCTTCCAGAGGAACCGGTTGGCCACTGTGTAAGACAGGATGCTGGACTAAATGGACCACCGGTCTGATCCAGCAGGGCTTTTATTTTGTTTTAGTAAAGGCCTCGGCCTCTATGCCCTGTTGTTGACCATCCAGAGGAACTGGTCGGCCACTGTGGGAGACAAGATGCTGGACTAGATGAGCCACTGGTCTGATCCAGCAGGGCTCTTCTGATGTTCTTATCAGGGGAAGGCCTCCACCTCTCTGCCCTGTTGTTGGCCCTCCAGAGGAACTGGTCGGCCACTGTGGGAGACAGGATGCTGGACTAAATGAACCACCGGTCTGATCCAACAGGGATTTTATTTTGTTTTAGTGAAGGCCCCGGCCTCTATGCCCTGCTGTTGGCCCTCCAGAGGAACTGGTCAGCCAGTGTGGGAGACAGGATGCTGGACTAAATGGACCACCGGTCTGATCCAGCAGGGCTCTTCTGATGTCCTTAACCTTGACTTTATAAAGCCGCTTGTGATTTGTCTTGCCTGTGATCTGCTTTTTCAACATTGCCAGACGGTGAAAACCCAGCAGTATCGATTCAGTGTGATCATGAACGAGCTCTTAGCTACAGACAACGTGCCCTACATGATAACGCTCCTAAGTGCCATCAACGCGATAATACTGGGAACCGAGGAACTAAGAGCCAGGACTCAACTCCGGAACGAGTTCATAGGTAATGCCTAGCCCAGATCTTTTGAACCCAAATCAGGTTGCTTTCACGTGGTGGCAAGACTATTGTCACTGGTGCAAATGTATCGGCATTCTCAGCAATAACAGAGTATCCGTGCAACAGGTTTCCCATACTTTCCCTGCCCCAGACCCCGGCACCCACCATTCCTCTTCCAGCACCACACCACTGGAAGTCCTTTTCGTCATGCTACAGCAGTCATTCACAACTAGCTTGGCTTGGGCACACAAAATTAATCCAGTTGCAAAAAAATCGCTATTGCGCATTGACTGTGCAATAGCCATTTATGTCTGGCTGCACCCAAGGAAATATTGGTGTGAATCCTATGACATCGTTCCCCGTGTGCTTCTCTTCAGGCACATGAAGGCTTTCCTCTGATTGCTATTGCGCATTGATTGTGCAATAGCCACTTGTGTCTGGCTGCACCCAAGGAAATATTGGTGTGAATCCTATGACATCATTCCCCATGTGCTTCTCTCCAGACACATGAAGGCTTTCCTCTGATCTGGCACTCACTTCAAGCAGTTACACACTTGTAAACATGCCTTTGATCTCACACACACGGAAGTGCTAGCGGCAGAGCAAGCAAGTGCTTCAGCAGAGGAAAGCCTCTGCAGCAGCCAGAGAAAAGCGTGAGGGGAAGAATTTCATAGGATCCAACCCATAAGGTGTGTCAGACCACAAGAGGTTAGGGCAAAAACAATAAATCAAATACAGCTAAACACGCAGGGGTAATATAAAAATATCCAATATATTTTAACAGTGCATAGAAAATATTGAAATCTCAATAAAAACCAGATATCTACAGTTCTGTATATAAGTACATATATCAGGGCTGCTGCTGCTTCTTATTTCTTTCTCTTTTTTTAAAAAAAAAGAGCTGCTAGAACTTTCAAGAGGGAAATGAAGTTTTCGTTCTGTATTCCGGCATGTTCCCCCAGAAAAAAAAGCCCTGCCTATAACGAATATCAGGACAGATGTCAGAATATAGAGATACAGGTTAAAAGGTACAAAACACGTGCAAATAAAAGAACCCAATGCATTCTGGGCCAAAAAGCCTTCCCTCTGTGGTGCAGTACAAGCTGAGCACTCCATAAGTTAAACCTTGTCCAGAGAACGATTCAATAAGTAGCTGACGGCATCAATCAATGTTTGTCTTTTATTGCTCCTTCCAGGTCTCCAGTTGTTGGACATTTTGACCAAGCTGCGGTAAGTGATTTTATAAGCTGTCTGAGGTTTCTGTTAACGACATTATAATGCAGCAGGGGACAGAATGTGGACGCCCGTCCCCTTGCACGGCTTTGAGCCAGCCATTATGACTGTGGATTTTTCTTCCTATCTCCACCTACGCTGTTTGACATCATAATGTATCGAGGGCAACCACGGTGGGAGACAGTAATTTGGTACTGCAGTAACATTTGCTTAGGGAAGATTCGATTGATAGCTCCTGTTGGAATTCAGGGTCTGAGTGACCACCGTATTCAGGTCCAAGAAGGAATTTTCGCCCTGACCCGGATAGCCCAGGCAAGCCCGATCTCGTAAGATCTTAGAAGCTAAGCAGGGCCAATCCTGGCAAGTGTTTGGATGGGAGACCTCCAAGGAATACCACGGCCGGGACGCAGAGGCAGGCTATCAAGCCGCTTCTCTGAACGTCCTCCATGTCCCAGTAGGAGTCGCCAGAGGTCGCCATGACTTCCAGGCATGGGCGCGCACTCACACACTCACACTCACACACACACAAATGCAAAAATACCCCCCCAAAAAAAGAATACCAGGGCCGGGAGGCAGAGGCAGGCTATCAAGCCGCTTCTCTGAACATCCTCCATGCCCCACTAGGGGTCGCCAGAGGTCGCCATGACTTCCAGGCGTGGGCACACAGACACACAAATACAAAAAATACCCCCAAAAAAGAAGAGGGAATTTCCCACCAGATCGGACTAGCTACCGTGTTTCCCTGAAAATAAGACAGTGTGTTATATTAATTTTTGCTCCCAAAGATGCGCTAGGTCTTATTTTCAGGGGATGTCTTATTTTTCCATGAAGAAGAATACGGTACAGCAGGCGGCAGCTTGTCCTGGTGGAGGCGCGGGCTCTCTAATTAAAAGAGACCTCGCACTTCCTGTCTGCTCCGGCTGCGCGGCGGCCAACAGTGAGCTGCGCGGCGGCGCCCGCCACTACAGCCCAGAGTCCAGAGTTACGGTAGCTTCTGGGGGCCTTATGTTCGGGGGAGGCCTTATTATCGGGGAGGTCTTATTTTCGAGGGATGTCTTATATTTCAGCGAGAGGCAAAACTGTAAGTAGGTCTTATTTTCGGGGGATGTCTTACTTTCGGGAAAACAGGGTAATAACAGTGTCAGGGTGACAGAGGGATTCTCTTCATTTTATTTTTCTCTTCTGCGGGTTGTAATCCAGATTCGTCCAAATGCTGAATTCATTTTCTGTCACCGTAAGGCCTTGAACCATGCTTTAAAAAAAAAAAAAAAAAAACCTCATGAAGCTGCTTTATACTGAATCACACCGCTGGTCCGTCAAGCTCAATACTGTCTACTCAGACAGGCAACAGTACTTTCAAGGTCTCAAGTGGAGATCTTTCCCACCACCAACTACCCGATCCTTTTTAACTGGAGGTGCCAAGGACTGAACTTGGGACCTTCTGCTTGCAAAAGCAGAGGCTCTTCCACTGAGCCATGCCCCTTCCCCAAACAAATGAAGTCTGACTTTCTCAAAATTACACACCTGCTGACCAATCCTCCCTCTAAGCTGTGGAGACTTGTGAGCAAAAATTCCACTTTCTGAGATACTGGCATTAAAGCTGTGAGCAACCAAGTTGGCTACTGCAGAAATTAGTTTGCTCTGGAGCCATCCTGCCTGAGCTGAGACAAAAAAACCCTGTGAGCCAGAGGCTAAAAGCCTGTGAGCTAGCTCACACTACCTCAGCTTCAAGGGAACACTGCTGCCGACATAGTCTGCATTGGCATGTTCAAAATGGCAGCCACTCGGTTTTTGCCACTTCAGACAAATGTTATTCATATCAGCGTGTCTGCAACTGTGCTGAATTCTGCTCGCCAGCCAGGCGCTCTCTTTGTAATTTAATATTTGTTTTAAGGATTTATTGTAATGAAAGAAACCATGCTGCCTTATATGTTGACCTTTAAGGGTTTTAAAGGATTAAACTGGGAAGTGATTTCATTAATGGTGTCTTTGGCCAACTCAGTCTGCCCAGTTTAGACTTAGCAATTTTTTTAAAAAAAAAATGCCTCTTCACAGTTTGGGGCAACCACTGAGCCAGACAGACTCCACATTGGGTCTAGAATTCTTTCGGAAAGACTGCTGATCAGGGGTCGTTTTGTAGAAAAAGAGCTAGGGGAACTCATTAGCATAACTCATTAGCATATGCCACACCCCCTGACATCAGGGGCCCGGCGGTGGACCTGCAAGGCCAGCGGGAGTGCGAGGAAGCCCCGCCAAGGCCCTCCCTGGCCCCAGGCAGGCAGGGGTGGGGAGAGGCGGGGAGGAAGCAACTTACCCTCCCTCTTCTCCTGCCTCCTCCTGGCTGAATGAGGGCCGGAAGCGGGGCGGCCGGAAGCAGGGGGCGGGGCTTCGTCATGTGCCCCGCCCCCCTGCACCTCACCCGGGGGAACTGCGATCCCCCCCGAAATGATCTCTGCTGCTGATGGAAACATGCCATGAACCTCTGTGGAATAGTCCCAAATCACCAGATTATGAGGCCCTCAGATAGAATTACGGTGGCCTTTAGGTGACAATACAATGAGTTGTATCCAGCTCAACATTTCTGTGGGTATAAACTTCTAGCCCTGACCCGGATGGCCCAGGCTAGCCCGATCTCGTCCAATTCCAGAAGCTAAGCAGGGTTCGCCCTGGTTAGTAATTGGGTGGGAGGCTACCAAAGAAGTCCAGGGTCTTAACACATAGGCAGGCAATGGTAAACCTCCTTTTTGTTTTTCAGTGAATTTTATTAACAAGATTTGAAGAAGAAGAAGAGATTGGATTTATACCCCACCCTTCACTACCCAAAGGGATCTCAGAGCAGTTTACAATCTCCTTTCCCTCCCCACAACAGACACCTTGTGAGGTAGGTGGGGCTGAGAGAGCTCTTTCAAGAACTGCCCTTGAGAGAACAGCTCTGAAAGAACTTGGAACTGACCCAAGGTCACACCAGCAGCTGCATGTGGAGGAGGAATGGGGAATCAAACCCGGTTCTCCCAGATTTGAGTCCGCACTCCTAATCACTACACCAAACTTGCTCTCAAACAAAGAGATAAAAACAACCAGAAAATATTAAGAGAAAAGAGATAAAGAACTAAAAAGTAAAGCAAGAATAGAAAAAAAAGAAAATATAAAGAAGTGACTCCACAACAAATACAAGCAAAATTACAACTATAACACTTACAAAAAAATACGTTTTTCTTTTTCCCCCTAACTTGTAATATTTTTGTCACCCTTAATCCTCAAATCCACATCTCATCAGTTCATTTTTTTTCTCTTTCCTGCAGAAAGTCTATAAAGGGTTTCCAGTTAGCGATAAATGTAGGTAATGTCTTTAATCAAGGAAGTAAGTTTAGCCATCTCTGCAAGTTCCATCATCTTAAGAACATAAGAGACGCCAATGTTGGATCAGGCCAAAGGCCCATCCAGTCCAACACTCTGTGTCACACAGTGGCCATAAATACCAGGTGCCATCAGGAGTTCCACCAGTGGGGCCAGGACATTAGAAGCCCTCCCACTGTTGACCCCCCCGAAGCACCAAGAAGACAGAGCATCACTTGCCCCAGAGTCCCTATCTATACCTTATGGCTAATAGCCACTGATGAACCTCTGCTCCATATGCTTATCTAATTCCCTTTTGAAGCCGTCCATGCTTGTAGCCGCCACCACTTCCTGTGGCAGTGAATTCCATGTGTTAATCACTCTTTGGGTGAAGAAGGACTTCCTTTTATCCGTTCTAACCCGACCGCTCAGCAATTTCATGGAGTGCCCACGAGTTCTTGTATTGTGAGAAAGGGAGAAAAGTACCTCTTTCTCTACCTGCTCTTTCCCATGCATAATCTTATAAACCTCGATCATGTCACCCCTCAGTCGTCGTTCTTCCAAGCTAAAGAGCCCTAAGCGCTTTAACCTTTCCTCATAGGGAAAGTGTTCCAACCCTTTTATCATTCGAGTTGCCCTTTTCTGCACTTTTCCCAAAGCTATAATATCCTTTTTAAGGTGTGGGGACCAGAACTGCACACAGTTATCTTCACCAAATGGCAAACCACCTCTGAACATCTCTTGCCTTGAAAACCATAGGGGGCTGCCAGAAGTCGGCCACGACTTGACCGCACTCTCCACCACCACCACAAGAAATTCTGCCCACAGAACATGACTTCCTCAGCCCCCCCCCCCCAACCATCGCAGCCCCAAATGCCCTCTGAAATTCTGTTCCTGGGAGTCTCCTCACACCAGGAGCAAGATTGTAGAGATCTTTCTGGGCTGCTGCAGAAGGCGGGAGCTGTGGAAGTCGTCTGCAGGCGGAAGTCCTCTTGCATCTATGGAAGTGCTGAGCTGGAGCCGGCTCTATGACTGGGTTTAGCTCGATCCAAGGTATCGTGTGAAAATATACCCCTACGAATCCCAGAATACAACCCTCGATCCCAGATCTTGGCTGTAATCGCAACCCAACAACACCCCCTCCACACACAACATTTATTATGTAAAGAGCAGCTTTCCACCATTTGGTGCAGATGGAGAAATGTTTCTTGCAAATACAGAAGGCCGCATTTTCCTAAGTAAGCAAAGGTTAATGTGGGGTTGTTCTCAGTTTGGTGTAGTAATGTAGTGGTTTGGTGTAGTGGTTAAGAGTGGGAGGACTCTAATCTGGGAGAACCAGGTTTGATTCCCCATTCCACCACATGCAGCCAGCTGGGTGACCGTGGGTCAGTCACAGTTCTCTCAGAGCTGTTCTCTCAAGAGCAGTCCTTGAAAGAGCTCTCTCAGCCCCACCTACCTCACAGGGTGTCTGTTGTGGGGAGAGGAAGGGAAGAAGATTGTAAGCTGCTCCGAGACTCCTTCCGGTAGTGAAGGGCGGGGTATAAAATCAACTCTTTTTCTTCTTCATGAATGGAGAGGAGCGAATGGACTCCATGTAAGCTATTTTTTTGTCGGGGCCATTGTTAATATTCCCCTGCGGTGGGCTTCCTGCAGAGACATCGAGGATGAGGACTTGCTGATCCAGTGCGAGACCTTTGAGGAGGCCAAGTCTGAAGATGAGGAGGAGTTGCTAAGGATCTGCGATGGAATTGACATGAGCAGTCATCACGCGGTTTTCTCCTCTCTGTTCAACAAAGTGAGTATGGTCTGCTTCGTAATATACCCCTGGTCCAGTTTGTTTTTAAATAGCCATAGTAATTAACATTGGATTGGATTCCATCAAAAAGATCCATGCATGCAAAGGGGGGGGGAGATTTTTGGCAATTCCTCCCTCCCGCCGCAGCCTCTCCCCTCCCCCTCCTGCTCCCGTCTCACACTTCTCACCGGGAGCAGCACTGAGGGGAGAATTTGAGCTGGAGGAGGGGGAGGGGAGAGGCTGTGGCTCAGCAGCAGAGGATCTGCTTTGCATGCAGAAGGTCCCAGGTTCAGTCCCCAGCATCACCTCTTAGAACAGGGGTGTCAAACGTGTGGCCCGGGGGCCACATCAGGCCCTTGGAGGGCTTCCATCAGGCCCACAGTGGAACCGGCCATCTCCTGCTTCCAGTTCTGCTGCTGCTGCTGCTGCTGCATCGTAGCTTGCTTTGCCAGACTCTCTTAATATCTCAGCCATTTCATGTTTTAACCTGGGTCCTAGAGCATGAGATTTCTGGGGTGAATGTCAGTAAATCAAAAGTAGGTTTGCAGCTTACAGATACGCACCTGAACAGCATGCTCAAGATTGCACAGACAATTTGATGCAATAATTCAGAGCAAGAGGTGTCAGTTATCAGAGACTGTTAAATAAACAAAATATTGCAAGAGTGCTAATGTTTTAAGCATGCTTTTATTATTAGTAAAAAACAACCCTTTGTGTTTGTGTCCTTTATAAAGTTTATATCGCTACCTGGCATTGCCTTTTATGACACACGTGGCCCGGCCCAACAAGGTCTCATTGACCTCAGATCCGGCCCTCATAACAAATGAGTTCGACACCCCTGACTTAGAAGAACCAGGCCATAGACTCTATCTATCATCTATCTATTTATCACCTATCTATCATCTATTTAAGCTTATTTCCCACAAGTAGGCTCAGGGCGGCTTGCAACATACAAAATATAAAAAATAAACATATAATCAAAGCCAGATTTAAAGCAGTCCGAACAAGATGGCATCTAAAACAAAGACAAGAACTCCAGAGCAGTCCGTAGCGCCCCCTGTAAGATGTCAGTCAGATAATAATTTTTTATGAGCGGGGGAGGCCGAGATGGTTGACTGTCCGCCACCTCAGCCAAAGGCCACAGCTCCATTTTACAGGCCCTGAGGAACTGTAATAAGTCCCACAGGGCCCTGATCTCAGATGGAGGCGTGTTCCACCAAGGATATGAAGGACCTCTGCCTGAGACCCTGGAGAGCCACTACCAGTCTGATCTTGATGGACCAAGGGTTTGATTCGGTATAAGACAGTGTCATGTGTTCATGCGTTCCATTTCATGTGTAAGGGTCACCTTTCCATGATCAGAAGTCCTTCTGTGCATGGACATTTTAGATCGGGTTCCACCCATTGTACACGAAGGGTTCTCTTATCCAAGACCCTCCCAGCTGCTCTGTGCAAGTACATACAGCTGCTTCTGCTTACAAGAAAGATCCATGCAGATGATAGCTGTGTGCCCATCCAACTTTGGCACAACTATAAATCTTTTTTTTAAAGTTAAATTAATTTTATTTTGGTATACTTATAGTCTGCCTTTCTCACTGAGAATCAAGGCAGATTGCACAGCGTAAGTCAGTTCCTTCAGTAATACGAGACGTCTAATAAGCAATGTAATAGGACTAAGATTTACAGAAACCTGAAAACAAGCATAGATTATTAGACACGATATGGAATGCAAGTTTTGATGGAAAGTGCAGCCAAGTTGCAGCGGACTTATGGCAACCCCATAGGATTTGAAAGGCAAGGGGCGTAGCAGCCCTGCTTCCTTGGTGGTCTCCCATTCAAGTACTAACCAGGGCTGACCCTGCTTAGCTTCCAGGATCTATGACAAACTAGCCTCTCTGTGTCTCTTGCCTTGAAAACACTATGCCATTTGTTACGAGGGCCGGAGCTGACATAAATGTCACTTTGTCGGGCCAGGCCATGTGTGCCATAAAATGTAATGCCATGTATGGGAGATATAAACTTTATAAAGGAAAACCCAATTAACAACATTAGTTTTTACTGGAAATACAAACATGCTTAAAACATCAACATTCTTACAGTATCTCCTTAAAGTCTCTCCCTGATGCCCTCCCTCCCACTTCCACCGCCCATTACTCATTAGAACTGGGACAGTTTGCAGGGACATAACGCACAGCCTCTGTCATCTGGCAATAAAGGTAATGATCGGTTGCTCGCAGGCCAGGTAAGAGCCCTGGATGGGCTGGTTCTGTCCCGTGGGCCGTATGTTTGACACCCCTGCCCTATGGGAGCGCTATAAATTGGCTGGGACTTGGACAGTACTTTCTGTGACCATGGCTGTCTGATTTCCTGTACACATGTACCCTTCATCTGCATGGGCACAGATAACTCGTCTTACTGGCTCCCACCTATCCTGGGACAGTCACCACAGTTGGGAAATTTGACTTGGCTGTACGTCCAGCATCCATGGTGCTGAGCCTTGCCACTCTGGGCTTACAATGACATACGTTTCCGTGGTAGGAATAGCTTCATTGTCTTACAACAATGGCATATTATCTGGGTAGCAGCCTGAATAGCCCAGACTAGCCTGACGCCATCAGAGCTCACAAGCTATGCAGGGCTGGCCATGGTTGGCACTTGGATGGACTACCAAGGAAGACCAGGGTCGCTACACAGAGAAAGGCAATGGCAAACCAACTCTGCTCGTCTCTTGCCTTGAAAATGCCATAAGGAGTCAGAACATAGTTTTTGTTGTTGTTTTTGTTGTTGTTTTTGTTGTTGTTTTTGTTGTTGTTTTTGTTGTTTTTGTTATAATACCTGGGTCATTGTTTTAATAGTAGATCACTGCTTTGTGTTTCAGGTGAGCAGCTTCCCCATCTCCGTCCAACTGCTGTCCATTCTCCAGAGCCTCTTGCACTTAGAACCTTCCCATCGCTCCAGCATGTTGCTGTGGGAGTCCTTAGAAATCCTCGTAAACAGAGCCATCTTGCTGGCCAATGACAGTAAGTTGTAAGCACCCCGTAACCCATGATGCAGTGCGTAGCTCAAGGCGGAAGACGGCAAGATCCAGGGTCTTTCTCTTCCCTTTAATGTGTAGTCCTGGACATCTGTTCACTTCTCGGAGCGCAAGGCCCAGATCCGGCGCGGCCTGTTTTTTTTTAAAAGGTCTTTTCGTGACAGAGGAAAATACAGGAAGGCGTCACCGCAGGGTGGCATTTCCTTATAAGAGATTATCGTATGAACTCATCGTTCATCCTCATCATTTACGACAGGGCAGTATGACCCTGTTTCCTTCTTCCTCCTTCAGGCCGTGATCCACTGACGTTTTTGATAAATGTTTGATAAAAAGAGAATGCCCTGCCATTGGAGTTCTGTTCCATCCCATCTAGTGCCTCGGCTCCAGTTTATTTTCATTGTGGGGTGCTTCAGAAGAAATGCTGTACTCTTCCCTCATGCACACGGCCATTACAGACAAACCCATGGGGTTTGGAAGAGAAAAACTGGCTTCTAAGTAAATGCCTTTTTTCTTCAAGAAGGCTTGAGGCCCCTTCCAGTGGTCTAAAACAGTGTTCAGAAACGCCTCAATTCACGGAGCCCTTTCTACAGCACTCAGTCTGCCGAAGAATCCCTCTGTACATTCCTTAGGATCCCTGCCCATTGCAAAGGATTCTGGGAGAGAGGCAAAAGGCGTGCTCATAGTTTGCATATAGGGTTGCCAAATTGATTTGACTCACCGGCGGGGGAGGCTCCTTCCCGTCCGGGAGTCGTCCTCTTCCTCGTGCGCGCGCAAAGCACGCGCGCGCCGCCGGAGCGTCACCGGAAGTGACGTCACACGCTGGGCGGGACCACACCATTTGAGGGGAAAACAAAGAGTTTTCCCCTCAAATGGCGTGGCCCCGCCCCCAGCGTGCGACATCACTTCCGGTGACGCGCACGCAGGGGTGGGGTTTTCCCCGGGCCCCGATTACGGCACGCCGGGAATCGGGGCGCCGAAGCGGGGGAATCCCCGCCCCCCAGCTGCATTTGGCAGCCCTATTTGCATAGGGGGCTAGCAAAGAATATTGGGCCGAACGGTTCACCTGGTATGAACTGAGTAGGCACCAAACACTCACCTGCAGGGCCCTTTCTCAGGGGACAACATTTTGGATACCGCTTTGGTTTCCAGTACTTGCAGTTTCTGGTATCCAAGCATCTGTAGTATTTGTAAAGCATTGGGTTAAACTGTGGCTCAGTGGAAGAGCCTCTGCTTAGCATGCAGAAGGTCTCAGGTTCGATCCCGGCCATCTCCAGTTAAAAGGACCGGACAGTTGGTGATGTGAAAGACCTCTACCTAGACCCTGGAGAGCCACTGCCAGTCTGAGCAGACATATATTTATATATCTTTTTGCAGAGTTACACACAGGAAGCATATATAATATAAAATATATAACAACATTGATACAACTGGTATGCAGTCCGACTGGGCAATCCCCCTAAATGCTAGTATCTAAATTTTCAATCCACTCAATTGCAGCTGGGGAGAGCTCATAGAGCTCCATCACATCTCCCTGGAAAGCACGATGCTCACATTCCAAAATAGTTTGGCAGGCTGCACCACAATCACATTCGGATCCTGGTATTTTGCCACATTTAAACAACAGGTCTGCACAACTGCCAAAGCCTGTTCGTATTCTATTAGCCACCTTCCATACTTTACGTGGCAAGTCAGATCTTGTGGGCCTCTCGTTGGTGTTTATCCAGGTTATGGATATCGGGTGGAACTGATTGCATCCGTGTTTGCAACCATTCATTTCCCAGATCGAAATTTTTAGGATTGCAGGATTTGTGAAGATCTTATTGCAGGGTGTTACTTCGGGCATAAGTCATCATGCCCTAGGTATGGTGGTATGTGATGCCAATAACATCATATCCCACAATTTTCACTCTGGCGGGCTTGATTTTTGTTATCAAGATGAGTTTCTTGAACAAGAGCTAAATCTGTTTTATTGGCATTTCAACTTGCTTATACCCTCAGTATTCATTTGGCCGATTCAGATGCATTCTCCTATACCCCTTGTCAAGTAGTCCTGAGAAGGACTGTGTGGTTGATTGTTTCCATGTGTGTAGTATAGCCAGGAGATCCTACGATTGTCTGCCAGCCAGCAGTTTGAGTTCTTTAGCGTTATCCAGGGTGCACCACGAGGAGGAAAGCTAGAATTGCACCCCCCGAGTAGACGATACTGGCAGATAATATTGTCTAAGTAAACAATACTGACAGAAAAATGATGGTCTGATTCAATATAAGGCAGGTTCACGTGGGTGTGTTAATGTGGATTCTTACAGTGTTTAAACTCTGTCTTAAAGCTTCACTTGGTTGTTAATGTCAAGGGTTGATTTACTGTTCCAATTTTATGGAGGGGTTGTGGCTCAATGGTAGAGCATTTGCTTGGCTTGCAGAAGGTCCCAGGTTCAATCTCCTGCATCTCCAGTTAAAAGATGAGCCAGTTTGGTGCAGAGAGCCAGTTTGGTGTAGTGGTTAAGTGCGCGGACTCTAATCTGGGAGAACCGGGTTTGATTCCCCACTCCTCCACTTGCACCTGCTGATGGGACCTTGGGTCAGTCACAAGCTCTGGCACAGCTGTCCTTGAAAAAGAGCAGTTTGTGTCAGCGTTCTCTCAGCCCCACCCACCTCACAGGGTGTCTGTTGTGGGGACGGGAAGGGAAAGGAGTTTGTAAGCCGCTCTGAGACTCCAAGTGAAGGGCGGGGTATAAATCCAATCTCTTCTTCTTCTTCTTCTTCTAAAAGGACAAGGCAGGAGGTGATGTGAAAGACCTCTGCCTAGACCCTGGAGAGCCGCTGCCAGTCTGAGTAGACAATACCGACCTTGATGGACCAATGCTCCGATTCAGTACAATGCGGCTTCATGTGTTCATGTGATTCATACCATTTTCTATAAATGTGTGCAACTGACTAGATTATAACAGCTGTGCAGATCAGACCAGTGGTCCATCTAGTCCAGCATCCTGTTTCACAGAGTGGCCGGTCAGATGCCCCTAGAGGGCCTACAGGCAGGGCATGGAGGCCATAAGCACTGGTATTCAGAGGGCTACTGTCTCTGAACACTGAGGTTTTGCTTAATCATTGTGTCTAATAGCCATTGATGGACCTCTCTTCCATGGAATCTGTCTTATCCCCTTTTAAAGTCATCTGAACTAGTGGCCAGCACTGCATCCTGTGGCAGTGAGTTCCACACGTTAATGAGTGAAGACGCCATAAAGACCCTTCTACAACTGTCTTGGGGGAAGCTGTCCCCTAATTTCATTATTCTGATGGTTGGACTGCGTGTCCAGGCATCTAATTTGACATGCGTTGTATTCTGTTCCGAGCCACCTGTTTTGATTTGTCTCCCATTTCTCGTCTCTCAGTCCAAGACAACAGCGTGGAAGAAGTGATGGAGAGACTGTTGTCCATCAAGAAGCGCCCCAAGAAGCGCAGTCTGGAGTCCAGAAAACTGGGCAACAAGGTCAACGAGAGCACACAGACCAGCGAAGACTTGGGGACGTTTTTGAAAGCCGGCCAGAACTGTCCTCCGGCCGCTAGCCCTGCCGGTGCCCCATCTGTTCCAGAGCCGCCACACGTGCCTGAGAGCATTACCTCGTCCGAGCTGTCCCTTTGCTCAGCACTGCCGCCGGGGCAAAGCTGCCCCCCGTCGACTGCCCCTCCGCCACCACCCCCAGCTCCCCCGCTCCCCGGAACGGCGGCCATATTGGTACCTCCACGACCCCCACCACCTCCTCTGCCTGGCGCCCTGGCGATGCCTCCTCCTGCTCCTCCTCTGCTTGGTACTCCAGGTGGCCCTCCACCTCCACCACCTCTCCCGGGTATGGCCGGGATCCCTCCACCTCCTCCTCTTCCTGGAATGCCACCTCCACCTCCTCCTCTGCCTGGCATGGCAGGGATCCCGCCGCCTCCCCCGCTGCCCGGAATGCCACCCCCGCTGCTTGGCATGGGAGGGATCCCTCCGCCTCCCCCGCTGCCCGGAGTGCCACCCCCACCTCCCCCTATGCCTGGCATGGGATCCCTCCGCCTCCCCCGCTGCCCGGAGTGCCACCCCCGCCTCCCCCTCTGCCTGGCATGGGAGGAGTGCCACCTCCTCCCCCACTGCCTGGCATTGGAGGGATTCCACCTCCCCCGCCTCTGGGGGGCAACGTGGAAGAAATGGTGGTGGCCCGGGTCGATTATTCGCTTGGCTGTGCCCGACCCTTCCACAGGAGGGTGAGGACTCCCACGCTCAGGATGAAGAAGCTGAACTGGCAGAAGCTCCCCTCCAACGTGGTAAGAGGTGGGTGTTCCTCAGTCTTTGTCTTCGTGGTGCTTTTCTCGCTGAGATGCATGCTGGTGACGCTCGCCAGTGCTATTTAGAATTGTAAATAGAAGTGTATTTATCGATGTGTAACATTTGCAGCCCACCTTTCCACCCAATTAGGGCCCTCGGGGTGGCGAATTGAATAGCCGAACAGTTGAATAACTGAACAGTTGAATAGACATTAAAAAGCTTAAAAACAATACATATCTATCCCGTGGTTTTGGTGCCACAACTTAGAAGGCCCTGTCTCAGTGGTAAGGACACCAGAGCAGGGCCTTAGAAGGTAACTGTAATGGTCAGGTGGGTTCATACGGGAACCAACAGTCCTTCAGGCAGAAGAAGAGTTGGTTTTATACCCCGCCCTTCACGACCTGAAGTAGTCTGTTTCGGCGATCACACACACACGAAATAATCCACTTTCAATCCACTTCTCGTCTTGGTGGCATTTTGCCAGTTCACACAGTAAAATCCAGTTGGAAAGTGCATTGAAAGTGGATTATTTCGTGTGTGTGTGTGTGTGTGTGATCGCAGCTTCACAGAGCGACTTACAATCACCTTCCCTTCCTCTCCCCACAACAGACACCCTGTGAAGGTGGGGCTGAGAGTGCTGTGATTGACCCAAGGTCACCCAGCTGGCTTCAAATGGAGGAGGAGTGGGGAATCAAACTCATGTCTCCAGATTAGAGTCCTGCCGCTCTTAATGACTACGCCACATTGGCTCTCACTGCTAGTTCCGAGCCACGTAGGGCTTTAAAGATCAATCGTTCCAAACCATCTGGGGCTTCAAAGATCAGTACCAGTGCCATGAATTGGGCTTGTTAGCCAATTGGGATCTAGTGTAAATGGAACAAGACTGACATGATATGGTCTCTCCAGTCAGCATTCCAAACCCATTGTAGTTTCCAGACACCCTTTGGAGATGGCAACATGAGCTCAGTTTGTTGTGTTGTCCCAGGAATGCCTAGGCCATTGTCCTCTGTGGTTGAAAATGCTTTTGCAGCCTTCAGATGGAAACACGGAATTCATCCATGTACCTTCAAGGAGGAAGCAATTTTTTCTCTTCTCTGGCCTTCTTATGTCAGATGTAAAGGCACGCAGATGAGTTTCAGTGCAGTGTACAGAGTGTAGTCTCGGAAATCTTTTTCTTTTTAAAAAAATCAGGTAAGCTTCTAGTCCTCATGAGTTGCAGGTGGGTTTGCTAATGAATTAGACATCAGTGGCCGTGAATATTGTTAGAGAGAGCCAGTACAGTAGTGCACAGTGAACTGGAGGCAACACAGTTGGATCTTGCAGTGAGATGGATTTCCCACCCAAAATCCATTGTTGTCAAGATAGATGATTCAGCTGTGGGCCCGGCGTACCTGACTCCCACATGAACCTAAAATCTGTTGTCTGTTGTCAAGGTAGGTGCTCTCTTGAAGTATCGGAAGGGCTGTCACTTAGAGAAGGGCAGGGAGCTGTTCACTAAGCCTGCAGTACTGTGAGCAAAGATTGTGCAACGGCACCGAAGTGCGGTGGAAACAGACACAACAGGAGAATGAAACCGCCGTCTGCAATCTGCGTTTCCACCACACGGAGGCTCATTCGTGCATTTTGGCCAAGAAAGCAGGGCAGATGTTTCTAAGGTCAGGCAAGTCTGTGGTCATTGCATGAATCGATTCGCCATTAAGGGGGCACCCCAGTAGAAACATGCCTTTCCTTAGGAACCGATGACAACAAGACTCCACAGCTTAGAGGGAGCATTCATGACAACCCCTCTGCTCGGATCATGGATAAATCCATTTTCTGCTTCCAATTGACCATTGTGGTCTTCGATGCAGATAGACAAGTCCAGGGCTGTAGGAGCACGACTATTGTGAGCAAATGGCAGCCCTCTGGCATCAGACTTGTAGACTGTAAGCTCCTCAAGGCAGAGAACCATTGCCTCGTACTTTGTATGCAGGGTTGCCAACCTCCAGGTAGTAGCTGGAGCTCTCCTGGGATTACAACTGATTACAGACGGTGACAGTGATCAGCTCACCTGGAGAAAATGGCTGCTTCGGAGGGTAGTGGTTAAGTGTGCGGACTCTAATCTGGGAGAACCGGGTTTGATTCCCCACTCCTCCACTTGCACCTGCTGATGTGACCTTGGGTCAGTCACAAGCTCTGGCACAGCTGTCCTTGAGAAAGAGCAGTTTGAGTCAGAGCTCTCTCAGCCCCACCCACCTCACAGGGTGTCTGTTGTGGGGAGGGGAAGGGGAAGGAGTTTGTAAGACTCCAAGTGAAGGGTGGGGTATAAATCCAATCCCCCCTCCTCCTCCTTTTTCTTCAGAAAAAGTAACATGTGGATGTGTTCTGGTGTTAGTCATGAACACACACAAACCTTATACTGATTCCAGCCTTTCTTTGTTCATCAAGGTCTGTGTTGCATTCTCAGACTGGCAGTGACTCTCCAAGGTCAGAGGAAGGGGTCTTTCACATCACCTACGACTTGACCCTTTTAACTGAAGATGCTGGGGATTGAACCTGGGATCTTGAGAGGCAGTTGGGTGTAGTGGAACTGAGAGCCAGTTTGGTGTAGTGGTTGAGTGCGCGGACTGTAATCTGGGAGAACTGGGTTTGATTCCCCACTCCTCCACCTGCACCTGGCTGGATGACTTTGGGCAAGCTGTTCTTGAAAAAGAGCAGTTTCTGTCAGAGCTCTCTCAGCCCCATCTACCTCACAGGGTGTCTGTCATGAGGAGGGGAAGGGAAAGGAGTTTGTAAGCCGCTCTGAGACTCCCTTGGGTAGTGAAGGGCGGGGTATAAATCCAATCTCCTCCTCCTCCTCCTCCTCCCCTAGACTCTACGGCATTGTACCCTGCTGAGGCCCCTCCCCTCCATAAACCCTGCCCTTCTCTGGCTCCACCCCCCCAAAAAAAATCTCCAGCTATTTCACAACTCTGTTAGTAAGGCCTTGGGAGTGTTGAGGTTGCTATGTACATAATATAAGGCATCGTTTATGCGCTCAAAGCCAAAAGAACAAATGGTACCATGGCACTGGAAGACATTCATTGCTCTATCCGTTTTAGGAATGATTCTTCTGTTTAGTTCCCAGAGTATGTTCTCGCTTTGGAGCAATGCTCCCTGTAAGCTGTGGAGTTTTGTGAGCAAAAATTCTACTTTGTGATCTCCTGGCATTAAAGTTGTGAAGCGAGCGATTTGGCTGCTGCATAGATTAGTTTGCTCTGGAGTCGTCCCTTCCTGAGCTAAGACAGAAAATGTGTGAGCCAGAGGCTAAAAAACTGTGAGCTAGCTCACACTACCTCAGCTTAGAGGGAACACTGCTTCGGAGGACCACGCTTGTCAGGGAAACAGCCAGTGCAGATAGCCATAGTGCCTTTTGTCTTGCAGAAGGTCATTCCATGTGGGCTTCATCCACAAGCAGCACTGAGGAAGTGATTGAGCCGGATTACTCGAGCATCGAGCAGCTGTTTTGCTTCCCGCAAACAAAGCCCAAGGAAAAAGAAGCAGCCCCGGTGAAGATGGAACCCAAAGAGGTACTCTGAGATTCATTTTATATAAACACATCCTGCTCAGTCCGCCCAACAGTGCCAGTAAAGTAAGCTTGCAAATGCCTAGTCACCTGGGGCGATTCAAGGATCTTCTCTAGCCGACCAACCAGGAACATTTGTTGAGATGGTAGGACGTTGTTTCTTTTTGGTTCTTTTCTGTTATTGTTGTTCAGTCACACGGTCGAGTCCGACTCTTCACGGCCCCATGGACCACATCACGCCAGGCCCTCCTGTCTTCCATCGTGCTCCAGAGTTTACTTAATTTCATGATCGTTGCATCAATAACACTGTCTAACCATCTCATCCTTTGCCGTCCCCGTCTTCTTTGACCTTCAATCTTTCCCAGCATCAGGGTCTTCTCCAGTGAGTGCTCCCTTCTCATTTGGTGGCCAAAGTATTTGAGCTTCAGCTTCAGTATCTGGCCTTCCGGGGAACAGTCAGGGTTGATTTCTTTTAGGATTGACTGGTTCGATCTCCTTGCAGTCCAAGGGACTCTCAAGAGTCTTCTCCAGCACCATAATTCAAAAGAATCCATTCTTCGGTGCTCGGCCTTCCTTATAGTCCAACTCTCGCAGCTTTGACCATATGGGCTTTTGTTGGCAGGGTGATGTCTCTACTTTTTATCATGCTGCCTAGGCTTGCCATCACTTTTCTCCCAAGGAGCAGGCGTCTTTTAATTTAATGGCTGCTGTCACAGTCTGCGGTGATCTTGGATCCCAGGAACATGAAGCTTGTCACTGCTTCCATGACTTCCCCTTAAGTAAAGGTAAAGGTTCCCTTGCTCGAAAGCCAGTCAAATCCGACTCTAGGGTTGCGGTGCTCATCTCCGTTTCAAAGCCGAAGAGCCAGCGCTGTCCAAAGACGTTTCCGTGGTCATGTGGCCGGCGTGACTAAACACCAAGGCACACGGAACGCTGTTACCTTCCCACCGAAGTGGTACCTATTTATCTACTTGCAATTTCTCGCTTTCGAACTGCCAGGTTGGCAGGAGCTGGAACTAGAGACGGGAGCTCACTCCGTCATGCGGCAGCTTGGTCTCGAACTGCTGAACTACCGACCTTCCACAGCCTGCAGTTCAGAGTCTTAACCACTTGAGCCACCGCAGCTCCTTAGTATGCCCCAAATTACTAACATGGGTATCAGCTTCAGAGTGGATAGGCGGTTTATTTATTCCGTGCATTTTTGTCCCACCCTTCCTCCAAGAAGCTTAAGGCACCATACATGGTCATCATCACCGCCATTTTGTCCTCATGAGAACTCTGAGGTAACTGAGCTGGAAGAGAGTCAGCGGCCCAAGGTCACTCTGTTTGCTTCACAGCAAGCAGGGATTTGAACCTGCGTCTCCACAGATCGAGTCCAACGGTCTGATCACTCTATTTTTTTATTTTTTAAGAAAATGTATTCGTACCCTGCCGGTCTCCTGGAGGGGAACCCAAAGCAGCTTACATCATTTCTCCTCCCCTCCATTGTATACTCACAACAATGCTTCGGTCCACCATAGCGAAAGCCGCCATATATTTATTATTCTCCGTGGTACCGCAAGACTCTTCACTGCATTATCAGGAGAATGTGTGGCTAAGATAGGCTGGGGGGGAATAAAGGTATAGCTTAGTACCGGGGTTTTTTTTGTAGAAAAAGCCCAGCAGGAACTCATTAGCATAATAGGCCACACCCAACCGCAGAAACCCATTAGCATATTAGGCCACACCCCCTGACTGCACAGCTCATTGGCATATTAGGCCACACACCCCCATGTTACCAGAAGCGTGGTCATCCAGCCACACCCACCTTTTGCTTCTTATTCTGTTTACCTTGTTTGTTGTCAAAACCCAGGGCTTTTTTTGTAGCAGGAACTCCTTTGCATGTGAGGCCGCACACCCCTAATGTAGCCAATCCTAATGAGTTTCTGCTGTTGGGTGTGGCCTATTATGCTAATGAGTTCC
>NW_015163138.1:219616-254934 GCF_001447785.1 Gekko japonicus
TGAACATCTTCTTGAAGCAATTCAGATGGTGAGATGTCTAAAATCGGACATTCAGAAAAGCTGTATTCTGAGCCATTTTGTGCACAGTCTGGGCATATCATTCTCATGGATTTGGGGAAGAATCCGTCAGCAGAAGTGCTCTGTATCTACCTGAGAGATCAGCAACTTCCAGGGATCACTGAATCAAAGCTGCTTTTTGTTCTCTGCAGCATGCATTTGAAACTGGTTCCATTCTAGATAGGAACTCTCAATTTCTAGTTTATGTAAGACATAGGTGGCATCTCATATAACCATAGATGAGAGTTATAGAGTCGGAGCTCAGCTGCGGTTTCCAGCTTGTCGTGCAACCTTGGGCAAGTCATTTTCCTTCAGCCCACTCTACCTCACAGGGTTGTTGTGAGAATAAAACAGAAGCGGGAAGAACTGTGTACTACCACCCTGATCTCTCTTGAGGAAAGGCATGATAAAAATGTTATAGTTTCTTTTTGTGGTGTGTGTGTGCGTGTGTGCACGTCTCTGGAAGTCATGGCTGACTTCTGGTGACCCCCTAGTGGGGCTTGGACGTTTCAGAGGGGTGGCTTACTGTTGCCTGCCTCTGTCTCTCAGCGCTGGTATTCCTTGGAGGTACCCCTTCCCAGTACTTGCCAGGCGTAGCTTCCGAGTTCTGATGAGATATGGCTTGCCTGGGCTATCCAGGTCAGGACTAAAAAGGTTATAGTTTCTTGATCTCCTCAAGCTATTTACTCTTAGCCAGAGATGGTGATAGACTTGCAGTGTAGACATACACAGCAGTTGCTTTCCCTCCGGGATCTAGTATTCTGAGGTATCCAGCCCGTACACAGGGAATTTCTATATAGCTTCAGTGGCTCATAGCCAGTACTGGGCCTGTCCTCCTTAAATTTGTCTATTTCTTTCTCAAAGCCAGCTTGGCTAGTCACTTTCATTACACCTTGTGGCAGTGAGTTCCATAGGTCAATTATGCAGTGCTTGAAGCAGGGCTTTTTTTGTAGAAAAATAGCATAATAGGCCACACCCAACAGCAGAAACTCATTGGCATATTCCTTTCTCACAATGCAAGAACTCGTGGGCACTCAATGAAATTGCTGAGCGGTCGGGTTAGAACGGATAAAAGGAAGTACTTCTTCACCCAAAGAGTGATTAACACATGGAATTCACTGGCACAGGAAGTGGTGGCAGCTACAAGCATGGACGGCTTCAAAAGGGAATTAGGTTAGCATATGGAGCAGAGGTCCGTCAATGGCTATTAGTCACATGGTATAGATAGGGGCTCTGGGGCAAGTGATGCTCTGTCTTCTTGGTGCTTGGGGGGGAGTTTAACAGTGGGAGGGCTTCTAATGTCCTGGCCCCACTGGTGGATCTCCTGATGGCACCTGGTATTTCTGGCCACTGTGTGACACAGAGTGTTGGACTGGATGGGCCTTTGGCCTGATCCAACATTGGCGTCTCTTATGTTCTTATGTTCTTATATTAGGCTACACCCCTGATAGCACAGCTCATTAGCATATTAGGCCACACACACCCATGTTACCAGAAGTGCGGTCATCCAGCCACACCCACCTTTTGCTTCTTATTCTGTTTACTTTGTTGTCAAAACCCTGGGCTTTTTTTGTAGCAGGAACTTCTTTGCATGTTAGGCCACACACCCCTAATGTAGCCAATCCTAGTGAGTTTCTGCTGTTAGGTGTGGCCTATTATGCTAATGAGTTCTTGCTGGGCGTGGCCAACTCAGGAGCCAGCCGGAACTCTGTTCCTGTGCGTTCCTGCCCAAAAATAGCCCTGGCTTGAAGGATTGCTTTGTTTGTCCCGCCAGTCAATACAATCTTGAATTCTAGCATTATGAGAGTCAAACTTCATTCTTCCCACCCTTCTCTCCCAACCTTCTAAGTGTATAAATCTTGATTGCTTCTAATCTGCAGTCTTCTCTTGTCCATAGCAAAAATGAGGAGGTGGTTGATATGATTCAGAAAGGAGACAGGGCGAAGTTTGACGTGGAGGTTCTCAAGCAGCTGTTAAAACTCCTGCCAGAAAAGCATGAAGTAAGGCGTTTTGTTGTCGTTTAAATCGCTTCATTCTGTTCTTCTTTGTGTTGTAAATAGAAATGCAGTTATTGGGCTTTGACGCTGCTCCTGTCTTCTTGTTAGATTGAAAACTTGAAATCCGTCAAAGAAGAAAAGGAGAAGTTAGCAAATGCCGATCAATTCTATCTCCTCCTCCTCGGGGTTTCTAGGTAAAGGACTTCTGATGGACTCTGCTTTCATTTCTTCCATTGACATCTTGTGTTCAAACTTCACCCGGTCCTGTTTACACGATAAATGCCCAAACCATGGCCACAAAGGGATTGCCTACTCTCCCTCAACTGTTTTTCTTTGTATGTTTGAAATGGGGCACAAGTGACAGAACTTGGGACTCATTAAAGCCTAAAGGGAAATTTGAGGGGCAAGATTTGACTCAAGTGCCGCGCCTGAAGGATTTCAGAAACATATAGGTAACCAATACTATTGTTTTACAGTGTGTGTTGGTGGGGGATGCCATCAAGTTGCAGCCAACTGAGGATGACCCCATAGGGTTTTCAAGGCAAGAGACATTCAGAGGTGGTTCACCATTGTCTGCTTCTACATAGCGACCCTAGACTTCCTTGGTGTTCTCCCATCCAAATACTAACCAGGGCCAACGCTATATAGCTTCTGAGATCTGATGAGATGAGGTTAGCCTGGGCCATCCATGGCAGTTAGAGGTCTGCGCTCGGTATATACCGAGCAAAATAAATACCTGAAAAATACCTTATCAGTATTTTTCAGGTATTTATTCAACCAAATTCAGATTAGACAGTCTGATTCGGCTACTGAAATAGCCAAGCCCAAATAAAAAACTGATATTATTTGGCTTTTATTTGGGCACAGCTAAAAGGCATTTAAAGTTTAAATGCCTTCCGTTCACTAGCTAAGCTGCGCCACAGTGGCGGCACAACTTGTCGAGTGAAATTCTGCATTATGCCTTATGGGGAAGGTCCCCATAGGGTATAATGGAGCTGAATAAATTTGGGTTTCCTGAATATTTTCCTGAATACCAGTACAATACTGATACTGGTATTCAGGAATATTTGGGAATGCCAATATTTTTCAGGTCCAATAGACCCAAATCGAGGGAAAAACTTTTTTGTTTTGGAACACCCCTTATATCAGGGCAATGTGTGTTACATGTTCACCTAGCGATCAACCGTTACCCTCTGGTTAATTTAACAATGTTTTAAAATTCTAGCTTGCTTGTGGTGCTTACAGTTAAACTATGCAGGCTGGAGGACGCTCAAAGCAGTATCATTTGTAATTTTGGTCTAGCCTAACTCTTCCTACCTGCCACTCAATTTTATATGACACAGCTAGCCTGAAAAGTATTTACCCATGTTCTCTTGAATCTGCCTCATGGCATGTGTCCTGATTCTCTGTCCTAGCTACCAGCTGCGGATTGAGTGTATGCTGATGTGTGAGGAGACCACTGTCATGCTGGAGATGCTACAGCCCAAAGCGGAAACTGTCAGGAGGGCCTGTGAAGGTATTTTAGCATCTGGGTATGATGGGTATGATGGTGGTTCAGTGGTTAAGATGCTGAACTGCAGACTGGAAGGTCCATAGTTCGAGACCTGAGTGCCACGTGACGGAGTGAGCTCCCGTCTCTGGCCCCAGCTCCTGCCAACCTAGCAATGCGAAAGCAAGAAATTGTGAGTAGATAAATAGGTACCGCTCCGGTGGGAAGGTAACAGCGTTCCATACACCTCAACGTCTAGTCATGCCGGCCACATGACCACAGAAACGTCTTCGGACAGCACTGGCTCTTCGGCTTGGAAACAGAGATGAGCACTGCCCCCTAGAGTCGGATTCGACTGGCTTTCGAGCAAGGGAAACCTTTATCTTTATGATCATATGATGTGTGTTCACTCTGCATGAAATGTAGGCCTGGTGTGGGTCATCTGTGTGTTTAGAATCCCCACATTTGGCTAACAACAGGAATGGAATGAAGCCATATCTGTTTGGTATGCAGTGTACTAATCCCATCTGCATAGCAACGGAATTCAAAAAGAAACCTCAGTTAACCTCGGCTATCGATGCTGCCTCTCACTAAAGATCTTCTCTGTGACAGCGAAATAACCATAGATTCTGACTAAAAGGCCTGATAAACACAGCAGATCTTCCATCAATGCACCATTCTCAGTGCTCACAGAATGATGTTAGCAAGATCCATCAGTCCTCAAGCCATTTTATTTTTTTACCCAGTTCTAGGTGAATATTTTTTTTCTTCTGGCCTAACACCACTTTAAAAAGATGCTGTTTTCTCTAGGGGAGAGTCAAGGAAGCCTTTCTCTCTTCTTGTGGACTTTGACACACAGATGTTATTCAGTGTTCCCTCTAAGCTGAGTTAGTGTGAGCTAGCTCACGGTTTTTGAGCCTCCGGCTCACACATTTTTGTCTTCACTCAGGAAGGATGGGGCTCCAGAGCAAACCCATTTATGCAGCAGCCAAATCACCTGCTCACAACTTTAATGCCAGCAGTTCACAAAGTAGAATTTTTGCTCACAAGACTCCATAGCTTAGAGGGAACATTGGTTATGATCAGAAAGGTGTTTTCAGTAGGCCATAGAAAGCTTTACAGAGTAAAAGTCTATACTACATGTGGACTGCTGCTGAAAAGGGGAGCTCTGGGTCTGCCTTTCCCCTCCATAACTGACCATAGCCTGATGTCATGCTACCCTGGATCTCTCTCCTCCTGCTCCAGAAGTGAGGTGCCGCCACAGAGAAGTCCCTGGTAGCCAGATGCCTTTACAGGCTAGTGCACATGGGCATTGCCCACTGGGCAGATGGAAAAACACAGAATTACATATGCGGGATATGTTGACTTCTACCAGACATTGTGGATGGGAGAGAAAGGCCCTGGCCACCTGGCTGCTATTTTGGGCAGAAGCCCTGTTATCAGTGTAACATGTAGTTTGCCCCTTAGTTCTACAGGATTCCGAACTGTCCTACTGTTTTCACGGTGTTCAGTGTTTGTTTAGTGGTAAATTTGGAAACTGTGCGTAGTTTTAATATTCTGGTCTGTTCTGACAGAGATACCCTGTTAGCTGTGTTAGAGATGTGCGAGTTGCATGAATGTAAAAAAATTTCTAATTTTTCCAGATGTCCTCCAAAGCCATCGGCTGCCAGTTTTCTGCCAGTTGATCCTCAAAGTTGGAAACTTTTTGAACTATGTAAGAATTCATCTTTTTGCCGTCTACCTTTGTGCAAGCAATCTGTATCCTCCTCATGCCAAGAGGCAAATATCATAAAGGACCTCAGTGACTGGCACAACTGTTGCTCATACCTTTTTCTGGTTTGGTTTGGTCTCCTTTCTTAGGGAAGTCACACGGGAGACGCCGACGGCTTCAAAATTGGCACCTTGCTCAAGTTAACCGAAACCAAAGCAAACCAAACCCGGATTACTCTCCTTCACCACATTTTGGAGGTATTTTCTGTTCTGCTCTAAGTGGGAAATTTGGCACGCATCCTGCGCCTTAACTCGTCATCTCAAAATCCAGAGTTTAAGTTCTTCCCACTTGTTCCCAGGATTGGATTTCAGTGAAGTTTGTCCTAATGTTAAACTCCATTGATTTAAATGTAGCTTAAACTGACATAACTGCCTCTACCTGAGAAGTTTAACTGAAGCCTTGAAAGATGGGAACATTTATTCAGGGTCTTGCAGTGTGTGTGTGGGTGTGTGTTTGTTTTGGTATCCTGCCTTTTTGCGTAGCAGTTCACTAAGAAAAATAATCTCCCATTTTGTAATTTGATTACATGGAGTTTTATGAAGCCCATAACCCCACTAAGCTTCCTTTTACCCCTAAACCAGATTAACAATGCAGTCTTAACCAGAGATACACAGTGGGTGTGGAGGGGGAGATATTTGTGAATTTCCTGCATTGTTCAGGGGGTTGGACTAGATGACCCTGAAGGTCCCTTCCAACTCTATAATTCTATAAGCCCTTCTAAGTCAGTTGAAGTTCATTCATTTAGCAGGGCGTAATTCCACTTAGGACTGCACTGTAAATTTCCTCTCTGTAAGGCTTTTCTAGGGCAGTCTTGTCATGTTTTGTATTTTCCCCTTGCTTTCCTAACAGAGATTCCCTCTCATCGACTGCTGGCACCTCGGGTACCAGTGGGAGGAAACCGGGGGGGGGGGGGTTGAATGCGTTCTGTCATCATACAAGCACGCTTACATCACGTCCACTAAAAAAACAGAAGTGACGTAGGGGCCGCTCTAGGATTTTGCAAAGCTCTATAGTAAAAACATAAAAGAGTTCTTACAAAATGCTAGAGCATCCTCTATGTCACTTCTGGGTTTTCGCCGGAAGTGACATAGGCATGCTGGCACAAGCCTGGCACACCAGGCCTCACCCCTCATTTCCTCCCAGGGGCTTGCTGCTGAGTTCTGGCAACCCTATTTCCTAGCAATGCCAGCCAACTTGTCCGCTGATGGTATGAACTACCCGGAGAGGAGGCCCAAGGTGACTAACAGCAGTCATCACTTATCGCCGATCTACTATCTAGTACGCAAACCAGAATAATCAGACACTGACCCGATATCCCCCCTTCTTTTTCTCCCAGGAAGTGGAAAAATCTCACACAGACTTGCTGCATCTTCCCAAAGATCTTGAACGTGTTTCAAAAGCCGCTGGGTAAGAGTAATTGACGTGTGTGTGTGTTGACTTCTCTAAAGCAGGGAGGCCAGCTCTGGTTTGGGAAATACCTGGAGATTTGGGGGGAAGAGCCAGGGAAGGGTGGGGTTTGGGGAGGGGAGGGGAGGGGGGGGACCTCAGCGGGATATAACACCATAGAGTCCACCCTCCAAAGTAGTTATTTTCTCTAGGTGAACTGATCTTGGCCATATGGAGATTAATTATAATAGCGGGGTGGATAGGGATGGGCACACACCCAGTGGTTGGCCAGCCTAGCTCTAAACCGTGATCTTCAAGAGAGGCTGCTCACCCCAAACTGTGATGTGGAGCAACAGCCTTTAGCTTAAATAACTTTTGAAAGGGGATTCAGCACAGTCACAGAGAAAAGGTCGACCGCTGGCTATTCGCTGTAGGCCTTCCTGGTCATCTGGTTGGCCCCTGTGTTAAAAGGATGCCGTTCCAGATGGAGCCCTGGTCTGACCACGCAGGGCTCTTCTTATGTTCTTGTGTAAGTTTTTTTAGGTATTATTATCAGGGGTCATTTCGTAGAAAAAGAGGTGCAGGAGCTCATTAGCATAACTCATTAGCATAACTCATTTGCATATGCCACGCCCCCTGACATCACCGGAAGTGTGTCAAAAGGCAACACCCACCACTCAGGCGCCACTGGACTGTTTTGGATTGCTAGCTATTGGGGGGGACGGGGATGTGCAGATCTGCCCTCACAGAGGAGGGAGAGCTTGTACCTGAAGGCGGGCCGGGGGGGGGGCTCTGCAACTTACCCGGCTGCTTCAAAAAGTGTGTGGGGGGGGGGGGTCTCTGCAACTTACCTGGCTGCTTCTTGCTCCTCATGGCCCAACTGAGGGCTGCTGGGAGCAGGGGGCAGGGCTTGTTGCATGTGCCCGCCCCCTAGGCTCCTTACTGCCGGAGCGCCGCTCCTGTGCGCTCCCGCAGGAAATGACCCCTGATTATTATATATTTCTGCCATGATTTTTCTCCCCGATTTGTAATATAGTCTTCCATCTGCCATTTTATCTGCACAACATCGACAACAACTCTGCAAGGCATGTCAGGCCGTGAGAATGACTGGCCCGAGGTTACCTGCTGAGCTCTATGGCAGAGTCACGGTTTGTACGTGAGCCGACTTGTCCTGGCTCAGTGCTGCAACCAAGGTCACCCACTGAGCTTCCATGACAGAGTGGGGATTCCCAGATCTTGGGGGTGCCAGCCTCCAGGTAGGACCTGGGGATCCCCTGGAATTGCAGCTCATCTCCAGACGGCAGAAATCACTTCCTCTGGAGAAAATGGATGCTTTGGAGGGTGGACTCTGTGGCACTTTACGTCACTGAGGTCCCTGTCCTCCCCAGGCTCCATCCCCAAATCTCCAGGAGTGTCCCAACCTGGAGGTGGCAACTGTACCACCCCACCCCCTGCCGGTAGCCAAGGGGGACCTGGCAAACCTATGAGATCCTCACCTGACACTCAAACCCCTACACAACACTGATATTGTCTCCATATCCTAGATGGGGGTCTTAAGCCAAGCAAGAGGGTGATTTGCCTGTATCCATGCTTCATTCATGACAGATCCATGATTAGATATGCCATTTCCTGATCTCAGCTCAGACTCTTAGCCGCAGATACAGGGCATATAACTGTGCTTTCTAGGACACAGCATTGATGCTGAACATTGAAACTGCAACACAGCACACGCCCAGTCTCCAGATCGATCTCTCTTTTTGCCCAAGACTTCCAAGGAGAAGCCGAGCCATCTTGTCAGAGTCACGTGCAGGCCTGTAGCCAGGATTTTGTGGCTTGTGGGTCAAATTTTTTCTGGTTGGGATGAAGTTCTCAGGGCAGAAAGAAAAGCCATTTCGCCAACAGAGAGCTGTTCCCAGGAGAGATCTCTAAATTGCGAGCGGTCAGCCACTTGAGATGACAGTTCTCAACTGCTGCAAGTTAATCACTTCTGCCGGGCCTAAGCAACAGTTCTGCGAACGATCCGGCGGGTGGTGGTGATGACTTCTATAGTCAAGAAAGCTAACACTCGGGCAGAAAAACTCTCTTCAAGGAGACCAGCTTCTTGACACGGAGTTAGAAGGGACCCTAGAGGTCACCTACTCCAACCCCCTTGTGCTCAGTGCAAGAATTAGTCAACTACAGCACCCCACTCTGCCTAAAGGAGCACATGCCTTTGAAAAAAAAGTTTTAAAAATAATTGAAAAAGCATTTACAGGAGAAATTCTTGTGAGGCCGCACCTTTAAGAAAGGGTGCAGAGCCCCCCAAAGCCCCACCGTAGCTACAGACCTGGTCACGTGTTATGTGTCAGAGAAGCTGGAATAGCTGTATGAAGCAATAGATCTATGAAAGACATGCTCTCCATGGATGTGAGGAGGTTGCTGGTCTCCCCAGGGACGAATCCCTGCATCCCTCATTCCATTGTTCTTATGTGTACAGACACAAGATCCACATTTACTTCTGTATATGTAAAACATGAACCTCTGGTTTAATCAAGCCTGGTTTTGCCCCTTGCATTATCCCCAGGGGGAGTTTGGCAGCAACGTCAGGCCTAGGAACATCTGCTTCTGCTCTTCTCCTCACAAAGCAAAGTGAACCTTGAGAGACTAATAGAGCAGTCCTAAGCAGCGTTATAGGAGCTGCGGTGGCTCAAGTGGTTAAGATGCTGAACTGCAGGCTGTGGAAGGTCGGTAGTTCAGCAGTTCGAGACCCGGGTGCGCCGCATGACGGAGTGAGCTCCCGTCTCTAGTTCCAGCTCCTGCCAACCTAGCCGTTCAAAAGCAAGAAATTGCAAGTAGATAAATAGGTACCACTTCGGTGGGAAGGTCACAGTGTTCCGTGCGTCTTGGTGTTTAGTCATGCCGGCCACATGACCACGGAAACGTCTTCGGACAGCGCTGGCTCTTCGGCTTTGAAACGGAGACGAGCACCGCAACCCTAGAGTCGGACTCGACTGGCTTTCGAGCAAGGGAACCTTTACCTTTACTTAAGCAGCGTTATACCTGTTGAAGCCGACGTGGTTACACTGCTTAGGATAACACTCTGGATCGGTTTTAGCGGTGCAAAGTGCTGTTAAGTCACAGCTGATGTATAGCAACCCCATAGGGTTTTTGAGGCAAGAGATGTTCAGAGGTGGCTTGCCACTGTCTGCCTCTAGGCAGCGACTCTGGGTGGCCCATCCAAGTCCTGACCAAGGCCGGCCCTGCTTAGTTTCTGCGATCTGATGAGGTTGAGCTAGCCTGAGCCAATTAATCCCTTTAGAGAGAGTTTAATTTGCAAGGAGCAGGAGAGAGACCTCAGAAGTTCCATTTGTTTGTTCCAGTTTTCCTGTGGTGAGGCAGGGAGAACACGCAAACCTGTATGACCCCGTGAGTTGTTCTTAATTTCTCCTCTGAGACAGTCCTGGAAGGAACACAGGATCTGAAGGGACCCTCATTTCTTGGTATTTAATATTCCTCAACAAGTCTGTGTAATTCTGAGTTCAAGCCCAACATCTGTTTTAGTACATTAATCTCACCATTAAAGCCACCTTCCAAATTCTTTTAAGCCATGCTGAAATTGAAAGGCAAAGAACGACGTTTCACGGAGTTCTGCTTAATTTGGATGGCTTTCCCACTCGTTTCCAAAAGAAAAGTAGGACGAGGATTTAAATCAGATCTTCTTGGTAGAGGATTGGAAATGGATCGAGAGTAATCTTCCTCCCGGATTAATTCCTGTTGAACCAGAGGAGAGCACGGGTTTGAGTGCTATAGCCATACCATCTTATTCCTCATAAATTGCACAGAATATATAAAATCTCTGTAGATATTTACTGATGCTTGCAAGCCGTATGTGCACATTTTCTTTGTCAAATTTGGGGTTTATCCTTGCATGCTGTCTGCCTAGTACATTTTTAGGCCTCCCTTCCTACAACGGAGGCATAAGTGGTTCACTTATTTTTTGCCATCACAACAACCCTTTTAAACAGATTAGGGCTGCAGTCACACGGAGCATTAGGCACGCTAGAGGGACGGAAGATAGGCGGATTTTCCGGGCGCGATCTCACCGCCACATCTGGGAAGCGTCGAGCTCCCGTGGCTCACCCAAGGCTTCCCCCGGAAGATGCGCGGTTAAAAACTAGTACCTTGGACGTACTAGTTTCCTGAAACCACGGGGCAAGGGCGGGCGTCTGATCGCGTTTCCGGTGGTAGTTTCGGCGCCCACCCATGTCCCCTCGCACAAAGGGGGTTTTTTTCAAAGTCTCCACGGATGCACACAAGCACCCAAGGGAGCATGCGCACATTTGAGTTTTTTTAAAAAACAACCAATCCCGTTTGCCTCGCGCCCCGCTTCTTTGCCGCGCTGTAGGACTGTGGAGTGATCGGCACCTCCCCCCTACCATGGGACCTCCACGGTAGGTCTGTTTGTGCAACCACGCATTTTTTAGCCCTGGGGCAAACAGCCACGCTTCCCCCCCCGCATATTCCTGCCCGTGTGCCCGCAGCCTAGGATGAGAAAGAGAGTATGACTGGCCCAAAGTCACTTGTGAATCTCGTGATAGTGTGGGGACTCGAACCCGAGTCTCCCGGATCTCTTTCTGATGTTCTCGCCACTACACCTTACTAATACTCCGGTTCCATCATCAACACTTTTAGAATCAGCGGATGATATGACAAGTTCTTTAATAGCCTTGGACACTAAGATTACGGTTGCCCGCTCTGGGTTAGAAAATACCTGGAGATTTGGGGGGCGGAGCCTGAGGAGGGTGGGGTTTGGGGAGGGGAGGGGCTTCAGTGGGCTGTAATGCCCTAGAGTCCACCTGCAGAAGGAGTCATTTTCTCCAGACGAATCGGATCTTTGTCGCCTGGAGATCAGTTGTAAGCCCAGGGGATCTCCAGCCACCACCTGGAGATTGGTAACCCTAACTAAGATCGTTTTGTCATGTTATTGAAAGGGATGTGGTGAAGTGCTACAAAGTGGGGAAAGATTGTGATTCCTCAAACTCACGCCCCTTTTTAAGGGGGACAGTGAGGGCGCCGGGCCTCTCGCACGGAGGAGGCCACATCAGCATCCACAAACAATGGCATGCTTCAGAGTTTGGAGTGATCGGAGCCCTTTCCTTCCAGGTGGTCATGCTGGTCAGTGAAAGTGGAGCCCCTGAACCCAGAGTAACCTCTGCATTCCGTTCACAAGGGTCATTGACGTCAGTGGAGGTATTAGGGTTGCCAGGTTCATCTTCGTCCCGGAGGGAGAGTTTTGGGGGGCATTCCCAGAGGGGGCGGGGTGTCCCCAAAGTGATGACATCACATTGGGGACGTCCAGGCTCCAAGCCCCGCCCCTGCGGGGCCCTTTTGCCCCGGCTGCCTGCCCGTGCGCCCGTTCTCCAAGCGGAGATCGGGCTTGTAGGGCTCTTTTGTGGCTCTTTTGCCCCGGCTGCCTGCACTTAAAGGGAACCCTTTAAGTGCAGGCAGCCAGAGGGCCCCACATGCCCAAGAGAGAGATGGGAGAGGGGTGGCTGTGGGTGTTGGGGCTTGGGGGTGGGCCTTCCCCCACTTGCCAGCTGGCTGGCGGTGGGTTGAACCCCCCAAAAAGCGGATAACCCCCGCCAATCTGGGGGGTCTGGCAACCCTAGCTTAGCATGGAGTCACTCTGCATAGGAGTCACCGTGCTGTGTCCAGTATAGGCTTCGATTACATGATGGAAACTTCTTTGGGGAAAGAAAGAGAGGAGATAAAGTTTGCAGAAGCGATTGCGTTTCCTCCCAGGCCCGATGGCACACGCGGGAAGTCCTGCAATTGGGCCTCAGCTGTTTGAATGTACTATAACCTGTCATGCTCGTTGCTTTCCGCTTGTTCCTAACAGTGATCCTGTACATGCACCTATAGCCTCAAATAAAGTAAAACCTACAAAAGTGTACTTCCTTGATGCTGTGGGGAAGCCTGACAGAGAGAAGGGAGAGGGGTGGCTACGGGTGTTGGGGCTTGGGGGCAGGGTTTCCCACACCGGCCAGCTGGCCGGCGGCGGATTGAACTCCCACCAATCCAGGGGGTCAGGCAACCCTAGGAGGGATCCACTCTTACTGTCCATTTTGACTGCAGATGTAACCAGTGTCAATTCCTTTCCTTCTCTTCTCCTCCACTTCCCCAGCCCAGATCATTAGCTTGTCTGATGCTCTGGCTGGAAGGCCAGGGTGATGGGACGACTTCATCCAATAGGACCGAGAGATACCTTAACTGGCTCCACTCAGGTTCAAGACAGGCAACGTTGGATGCTTTTTCAGATTGTCGCTAATGCAAGGCTCAAAAATAGGGTTGCAAAGTCCCCCCTGGACACCGTGGGGGATTGGGGGGTGTAGGGTTGCCAGATCCAGGTTGGGGAACTCCTGGAGATTTGGGGATGGAGCCTGGGGAGGACAGGGACCTCAGCGGGGTACAATGTCATAGAGAGCCCACCCTCCAAAGCTTCTCCAGGGGAACTGATCTCCGTAGTCTGGAGATGAGCTGTCATTCCGGGGGATCCCCGGTCCCACCTGGAAACTGGCATCCCTAGTTGAAAATCACCATGCATGGGGAGAATCCCGTTTTTTGAAGGACTTCTGTATTTTGTGAGTGACTTCAACGGGAGTTTGTCTTTCACGCTTATCTATTCCCTTTCTAAGGGAAAAAAAATGACATTGGCACAGGATGTTGCGAGAAGGAAGAAAGAGGGTCTGAACTGAACGTTCGTCCCCTGGGCCTCCGAAAGGGCCTGCGTCCTTCAACCGAGGCCCGTTTCTGTGTCTTAATGATAAAACTGTGTTCTGAAAGCAGATAAAATTCCTTCAGTTATCTGCGTGTCCGGTTTGCTGGGCCTTCAGAGGAGCGAGCTGCTCTTTAGATCATTTTATGGCTTGTGGCACGGTAGGAGCTTTCGTGAGTCACTGGCTCACTTCTTCAGAGCCGTGACTCACGAAACTTCATCCCCTGCCACATATTCCATTAGTCTTTAAGGTGCTCCTGGACTCTTGCTCTTTTCTGTTGCTACAGACAGACTAACACGGCCGCGCATCTTGATCTGTTTTATGGCTTGTTCCTTTCCCCCCCAGAATCAATCTTGATGCGATACGGTCCGAATCCAGTTCCAATTTAAAGAAGCTGCTGGAACTCGAGAGGAAGTTGTCGTCGTCGACAGACGAAGTGAAAGCCCAGTACGAAAAAGCCATTCAGGTTGGCGTCAGACCAAAACTCCTTCACGCGGTACTTAAGCCGTCCGCCATTTTGTCAGCATAGTGAGCTGGTGCTTTTTTTTAAAAAAAAAAAATGACTCTGTCTTTCAGGATAGCATAAGCGCTAACCGAATGTTGGAGGAGGAATTTGAAAATATTGAAAGGGAGAAGGTGGAGCTTGCCAGCTACCTCTGTGAGGACCCAAACAAATTGTCTTTGGAAGATATCTTTGGCACCATGAAGACTTTCCGGGACCTCTTCATCAAAGCGTTGAAGGTCTGACTCTGAGAATGCTCAGTAAAAGGTAAAGGTAAAGGTTCCCTTGCTCGAAAGCCAGTCGAATCCGACTCTAGGGTTGCGGTGCTCATCTCCGTTTCAAAGCCGAAGAGCCCGTGCTGCCCAAAGACGTTTCCGTGGTCATGTGGCCGGCATGACTAAACACCGAGGTGCACGGAATGCTGTTACCTTCCCACCGAAGTGGTACCTATTTATATACTTGCAATTTCTTGCTTTCGAACTGCTCGTTTGGCAGGAGCTGGAACTAGAGACGGGAGCTCACTCCGTCATGCGGCACACTCGGGTCTTGAACTGCTGAACTACCGACCTTCCACAGCCTGCAGTTCAGCGTCTTAACCACTTGAGCCACCGCAGCTCCTTATGTACCTAAGGGGTAAGGTAAAGGTAAAGGTTCCCTTGCTCGAAAGCCAGTCGAGTCCGACTCTAGGGTTGCGGTGCTCATCTCCGTTTCAAAGCCGAAGAGAGAGGCCAACTTCGTATTGTTTAGTTTTGGTGAGCTAGCTTGGGCAGTTCCCTAAAAGCCCACTGGATAAGTTAAAACATGCAGTGAGTTTTGTAAGGAAGGGACTGCAGGGTGAGCAATCGATCACCGAGCCAGACAGAAATGAATTCCTCTGCTGTGACCCAGAGGGAACTGCATGCGGAAAGCTCCGGCAAAGTATCACATGGGAAGCAAACAAAGCCACTTGGCGTGATGCTCATGGAAGATAGAATCTGTTGGGACTTGCAAGCCATGGCATCTAGAATTAGAATCTTCCCCAGTCAGAGGCAATATAGTTATTTTTTTCATTCAAATTTATTTTACAAAATGTCTATCCCGCCCTTCTTTTCTCATAAGGGCCACCGAGGGAGCTAACCCATTAAAACATATGCAATAAAACCACATTTTTAAAAGCCATTAAACCCAATCCAACAAAAATCATTAAAACAATTACAACTGCAGTGCCATCAAGTCACTTCCGACTTACGGCAGCCCTACGGATTCATGACCACCAAAATGTCCTGTCATTAACAACCTGGGTCAGGTCTTGCAAAGGGAGAGCCCTTGTGGCTTCCTTGATTGAGTCAATCCATCTCATCTTGAGTCTTCTTCTTTTCCTGCTGCCTTCCAGTTTTCCCAACATTGTTGTCTTTTCCAGTGAACCTTGTCTTCTCACAATGTGACCACAGCAACATAGCCTCAGTTTAGTCATTTTAGTTTCTAGGGAGAGGTAAGGCCTGATTTGATCTAAAATACATACAAAGCATAAAAACAACAATTAAAAACATTGGACAGGAAGGAGGGATCCCTGAGGGAATGCCAACGGAAACAAACTAAAAAAAAGTCTTCACCTGCTGGTGGACGATGGCAACAGAATGGCACAGGCGAAACTCCCTAGGGGGAGAGAGTTCCAGAGTTTTAGTGCCCCGGCCAAGAAAGCTGGTCTATATGACTGACCTGGATAGCCCAGGCTAGCCCGACCTCGTTAGATCTCAGAAGCTAAGCAGGGTTGGCCTTGGCTAGTATTTGGAAGGGGCAGGACGCAGAGGCAGGCAATAACAAACCGCCTCTGAAACATCTCTTGTCCTAAAAACAAGTCTAGCTCGCCACCTAGTGGTGCATAATTCTTAAAGAGCTAGAATTTCTGGCTGCCAGACAATCTTAGGATCTCCTGGCTATACTGCACACACTGCCAGATGATGGTGATGGTGATGATATGGCTGATTAACTGATACTGGGACCAAACGTGGGATAAACGGGCAAATGGGAGAGCTGTGCAAATTGATCTGAGCTCCTTGGAGGAAGGGACTGGTGTAAAATACTATAGAGAGACTGTTGTGATTATCATTTCAAATATACATCTCTTGCCTTTTCCCTGAAATGCTTCCAAAGTGGGTCGCTACATCATTAAAACAACTCCGATAATTAAAAGCCAGTTTGGTGTTGTGGTTAAGTGCACGGACTCTAATCTGGGAGAACCGGGTTTGATTCCCCTCTCCTCCACTTGCACCTGGCTGGATGACCTTGGGCAAGCCGTAGTTCTGATAAGAGCTGTTCTTGAAAAAGAGCAGTTTCTTGAAAGAGCTCTCTCAGCCCCACCTACCTCACAGGGTGTCTGTTGTGGGAAGGGGAAGGGAATGGAGTTTGTAAGCCGCTCTGAGACACCTTTGGGTAGTGAAGGGCGGGGTATAAATCCAATCTCTTCTTCTAAAAAAAACAACAGCATAAAAAATGCATCAGCTAAAACAGAGCATCTGCTAATAAACCAGGCCAAAAACAGTTGCTGCATGTCCCCTTTTCCCATCTGCAGGAAAACAAGGACCGAAAAGAACAAGCCGCAAGGGCTGAGAAAAGGAAGAAGCAGCTGGCTGAGGAAGAGGCAAAGAGGCAGAAAGGCGAAAACGGGAAGATCAGTGAGTATCGGAAGGGTTTACTCGAGCTAACGTGCGTGTAACCACAATTGTCATCGTTGCCAATGCAATTTCCTGTTTGCTCTGGTGCCTTGGAACCTTTCAGAAACACCTGGGCTTTATCTGTCGCTCCCTGTTTGTGCAAGCCAGATCCTGCAACCGCAGTGCAACATCTTGTCCCCAGATAAATGGAGGCATGCCGCCAGGAGAGCTGGCACAGAACCTCACTGCAAGATCCAGCGATGGCTTGGAAGAGCGAGGTGGCCGACGGCCAAGAAGGAAAACTATAGAAGACTGATTCAAGTTGATATCCCCAGAAGAGTGCGGAATGGTTGCTCCTTTGGGTCTCCTTCCATAGAGAAAACCATAATTTGGTGCCACAACAAGGCTGAACGTGAACAATGCGCTTGTAACAGCTCGGATCCACTGGAACGTTTCTGTGAATGAAAGGATTTCCATCCACAGTGGTCCTTTCCGCACTAGACCTTAAATCCTGGTTCAACCCTGTCCCCGAACTTACATTCTACACTAAACGTGAATTCACCCCTGCAATTATCTCGGGGTATTTTTACATTCTACGCTACACTCGAGTTCACCCCTGCAATTATCTCAGAGTATTTTTTTTGTTTCCACATTACATTGAGGTCACCCCGGTTTCGCCCCACACTTGTCCTGAAATAAACGGCTGCTGTTACAACCAGGGATAGATGCAAGGCATTGTGTCGCGAGTTGAACTCTGATAAAACCAGGGATGAGATCCAAGTGCGGAAAGGACCAGAGATCAGCTTTCTCACAGTCCAACTCTTGCTGTATGAGCCGTCTCCTGTTCCCCCCAAGAGCAGGGGGACAGGATGGCTGTCTTGAAGTCTCTGAAGGGCTGTCCCTTAGAGGAGGGCCGGGAGCTGTTCCTTTTGGCAGCAGAGGAGAGGACTCGCAATCATGGGTTTACATTAAGGGCAGGAAAGTACCGGCTGGATATTAGGGGGGAAATTTTACAGTCAGAGTAGTTCAGCAGTGGAATGGCTGAACTTCACTGGCAGTCTTCAGGCAGCAGCTGGGCAAATATTGAGCAGGGGGTTGGACTAGACGGCCTGTATGGCCCCTTCCTACTCTAGGGTTCTATGCAGTGGAAGGAGGTAGGTGTGAAAGTGTCCCTTGATGGGTGGAAATCCTTCTGTCCACAGAAATGCTCTGGCGGATCCAACCCAATGTCTGGGATGGTTCTGTCATCCCTGCAGTAACCAGGAAACCAAGTATGGATCAGGTAGAAATAGATCCAGGGGCCTTGTGAGTCAGACCTTACAAGCTTGTTTCTCTTGTCAATGTTTGCACCGTCACATGGTGATGTACACATGTGCGGGGCTTTTTTCTTTTTCTTGTTTGAAAAAGAGGTGCCAGAACTCTCAAGAGGGAAATGACGTTTTCCGTCTGCGTACTGAAAACTCATGAACTTTTAAGCATTTTTTTAAAGGATTTTGTCAAAGAGGTTCTGGAACTCCGTTCCAGCACGTTCCCCCAGGAAAAAAGCCCTGCACTTGTGAATGGACTATCTGGGGAGAGCACCGCGCCTGGTCCGTGAACGCAGTGCTTCCCAGTGGAGTCCAGTCCCATCTTGTCATCATTGAGAATCCAGTCCTCCAGTGGAAATAAATGAAGCTTTGCTCCGGGGGCCGTCCCCAGTTTCCAGTGGACCACTTGGCTAACGCTCTCTTCTCTTTCCCCGGACAGTTAAGAAAGGGGTCGTGAAGCAAGAGGAGGTGTGCGTGATTGACGCTCTGCTGGCCGATATCAGGAAGGGCTTCCAGCTGCGGAAAACGGCCCGGAACAAGGCAGACTCGGACACTTCGGCCAAAAGCTCGCCCGCTCAGACTCAGAAGGGGAAAGAGACCGGTAAGCCCAGAAGTCCCGTCAGCCTCCCCCCTCCCTTTCTTGGAATGCAAAAGCTTCCGTTTCCTTCCGCTCGAAGGCTTGTTTGTTGTGAAACAGGTGACAGCGGTGTGTTTTATAAGTGTTCTTTCTTTCTAAAATATCTGTCCCGTGAGCAGCTCCACATTCAGAGGCACTAAGCCTCTGAATCCCAGCACCAGGAGGCAACATCAGGGGAAGGCCTCGGCCTCTATGCCCTGTTGCTGGCCATCCTGAGGAACTGGTTGGCCACTGTGTGGAACAGGATGCTGGTCTAGGTGGACCAGTGGTCTGATCCAGCAGGGCTCTTCTTATGTTTTTATCAGGGGAAGGCCTCGGCCTCTCTGCCCTGTTGTTGGCCATCCTGAGGAACTGGTTGGCCACTGTGTGAGACAGGATGCTGGTCTAGGTGGACCCCGGTCTGATCCAGCAGGCCTCTTCTGATGTTCCTATGAAGCTTCTTTCTACTGAGTCATAAGAACATAAGAGACGCCAATGTTGCATCAGGCCAAAGGCCCATCCAGTCCAACACCCTGTGTCACACTGTGGCCAGAAATACCAGTGCCATCAGGAGGTCCACCAGTTGAGCCAGGACTTTAGAAGCCCTCCCACTGTTGACCCCCCCCCAGCGCCAAGATGACAGAGCATCACTTGTCCCAGAGTCCCTATCTATACCTTGTGGCTAATAGCCACTGATGGACCTCTGCTCCATATGCTTATCTAATTCCCTTTTGAAGCCGTCCATGCTTGTAGCCGCCACCACTTCCTGTGGCAGTGACTTCCAAGTGTTAATCACTCTTTGGGTGAAGAAGTACTTCCTTTTATCCGTTCTAACCCGACCGCTCAGCAATTTCATGGAGTGCCCACAGGAGTTCTTGTATTGTGAGAAAGGGAGAAAAGTACCTCTTTCTCTACCTGCTCTTTCCCATGCATAATCTTATAAACCTCAATCATGTCACCCCTCACTCGTCGTTTCTCCAAGCTAAAGAGCCCTAAGCGCCTTAACCTTTCCTCATAGGGAAAGTGTTCCAACCCTTTTATCATTCGAGTTGCCCTTTTCTGCACTTTTCCCAAAGCTATAATATCCTTTTTAAGGTGTGGTGACCAGAACTGCACACAGTACTCCAAATGAGGTCGCACCGTTGATGTATATAGGGGCATTATGATATTGGCTGATCTGTTTTCAATACCCTTCCTAATAATCCCCCGCATAGCATTGGCCTTCTTGATTGCAGTCACACACTGTCTCGACATTTTCAGTGAGTCAGACCATTGGTCTATCAAGGTCAGTATTGCCTACTCTGACTGGCAGCAGCTCTCTGGGTTTTCAGGCAGAGGCCTTTGTCATCACCCACTAACTGATCCTTTTGCTTGGCGATGCCAGGAATTGAACCTAAGAGCCTCTGCGTGGAAGGCAGATTCTCTGCCGCTGAGCCACAGCCCCTTCCCACCAATAAGGACACATGAAGCTACCTTAATAGCGAGTCAGACATTGGCCTGTCAAGTTCTGTCTTGTCTGCTCTGACTGACAGCAGTTTTCCGGGGTCTTGGGCAGAGTTCTTTCCCATCCCCTCTTGTCTGAGCCTTGTCACTGGAGATGCCAGGGGACCTTCTGCACGCCAAGCAGGTGCTCCACCCCTGGGCTGGGACCCCTCCCCGTGTCTGCTTCCAAAATCACTGAACACAGCATATGGCGATAATGTCCTATGAGCCAAACCCAACCCTAGCAGAAAACAGTGCAACTGATGCAAAAAGAAGTGACAATCTAAAGCCATAAAGGGATGCTGAACTGCCCATGGGAAGTATAGTGTTTACAGTGTCAAACCCGGATCTGGCAGGCCTGGGCTTGAGCCCCCTTCCCCTGCCAGGGAAGCTCTCTGGGTGACCCTGGGCCAACTTCACGGGACTGTTGTGAGGATAAAATGGGGGAGAGGTGAACAATATAAACTGCTTTGGGTCTCCACTGGGGAGAAACGTGGGGCATAGACCAAACAAACAAATAAATAAAGCCCTCCGGTTAGGCTGATCACACAGCCCATGGGCAGTGAGAGCCCATGTGATATAGAAGCTGAAGAGGTGAGCTAGGAATGGTCAGGCATAAGAGCTGATTGCATAAAAGCTTATTGCCACTGCTGGACCTCCTGATGGCACCTGGTATTTTTGGCCACTGTGTGATAGAGTGTTGGACTGGATGGGCCATTGGCCTGATCTAGCATTGGCTTCTCTTATGTTCTTATGGAGTATTGTGTGCAGTTCCAGAGGCCTCACTTCAAAAAGGTTGTGGACAGAATGGAGCGGGGGCAGAGGAGAGTGACAAGGATGGTCAAGGGCCTGGAGACCAAGCCCTGTGAGGAAAGGCTGAGGGACTTGGGAATGTTTAGTCTGGAGATGAGGAGGCTGAGAGGGGACAGGATTGCTCTCTTGAAGTATTTGAACGGCTGTCACTTAGAGGGCAGGGAGCTGTTCCTGTGGGCAGCAGAGGACAGACTCGCAATCATGGGTTTAAATTAAGGGCAGGAAGCCATATTCGGGAAAACTTTTTTGACAGTTCAGCAGTGGAATCAGCTGCCTTGGGAGGTGGTGAGCTCCCCCTCCCTGGCAGTCTTGAAGCAGCGGCTGGACAAACCCTTGTCAGGGATGCTCTAGGCTGATCCTACATTGAGCAGGGAGTTGGACTAGATGGCCTGTCTGGCCCCTTCCAACTCTGTGATTTTGTGATTCTACGACTTTAGGTCAGTCGCTCTCTCAGCTTATTCCTCTTCACCGGGTTGTTGTGAGGGTACAACAGGAGAAGAACTGTACATACTGCCCTAAGTTTCTTGGAGGAAAAGCAGGATAAGAATTTACAGAGATCAGTTTCCCTGGAGGAAATTGCTGCTTTGCAGGGCGGACTCTATGACATGAGGCCCCGCCCCTCTCCAAACCCCACCCTCCCCAGGCTCCTCCCCAAATCTCCAGGAAGTTCCCTACCAGGAGTCGGCAACCCTAATTTGGATTGATCCTTGTCTCCTTTGTTCACTTTCAGGCAAAAGCATTCCGCCCGCAAAGGACACCATGAAACCAGAGGCCGGCGCGCTCTCTCAAAATAATGCCCAGGAACATTTAGAGAAAGCAGCTCATCCAGAAGCGACATCTCCCAGTGAGAAGCACGAAGTCGCCTCAGACTCGCTGGCTTCCCACGCATCCTCTGCCGCTGTTGGAAATGGAGGGCTTTCTCCAGCCCGGCCCAGTGGTGAGAAGAACGCCTTAAATGTCCTGGCATTGGAGGCAGGCCCTGAGCCTAATGGTGGAACAGAGCGAAACCAGAATGTTCTCTCTAGCTCCCAGGACCGTGTGGACTATGACGACTTAGCGTTCTCTCAGTCAGGCTCTTTCATAAAGTTCACTGGCGCCAATTCCAGCAGCTCGGCCTGCTTAAGAGGTGAAGCGGGTCCCGTCGGTTCAGGAGACCAAATCAGCAGAACTGAGCCAGCCGGCTCACAAAACCGCTTCGATTCAACGGACCAACTAAGGAGTCATATTGGGAAAGAGGACAGAATGGAGGAAATGCCTGGAAAGGCAGAAGGTCTGACAACTCCTGAGGTAAATCCTGAGGTAAAAGAGCCTTCAACCGCATCACCGGTAGAGGAGCTGAAAGAGAACGAAGACCCGTCCGTAGACTCCTTGCTGGACACGTCTCAAGACAGGTCGTTCTCGGAAGAGCCGGTGACCGATTCTTCGTGTTCGGCGACGTTCCCCTCGGAAAACCCCCTTGCCGACAAGGACGGCCAAAGAGGTTCGGCGAAGAGGAAGAAGAAGAAGAGACACAGCAAAAGCCATTCAGGTAAACCATTTTCGTCTCGGTTGGTGAGAGTCCAAATATTTTAATATAATGGCTGAAAGGTGAAAACTAGCTTGGGATAGATCCCCCCCCATCACATTCCATAGTGACCAATAGTCCAATCCAATCTTACGCAAGATCCAATGAAATTTGCTTTTTAGTATATATACATGAAAAGTGCAGCCTAAAGCAATAATCTTATGCATACTTAACCTTACCTCTGAGTAAACATGCATAAGATTCGGGCTGTACGCCTTGTTGGAAATGCAGAAGTCTCATTACATTCAATGGGATTTTTCCAAGGCATAATGAAACTGGTCTCTGAATTTAGTACATCTATAAGGAGTTAATAAATGGTTAAGATATGTTCTAAAATAAATCAAGTATGTTTTCATTAGCAAATGCATGATTGCAAAAAAGGCCCAGACTAGTTTAAAAAGTAACTTTTTTCCCACCATAGAGAACAATGGAGGGGATAGGGGCAACCTGTTTGGGGGCCCGTAGAATTGGACCCCCTGGTCCAATGCTCTTGAAACTTGGTTGGTATCTTGGGGAGAGGCTCCACCAGCTACCCAGCAAGTTTGGAGTCTCTCTCTCAAGCCCCCTCCAGCCCCCAGAATATACCCTATGTTTTTGCCATTGACTTCAACGGCCCATAGGATATAATGGGGCTGAAATTGACATTCAGCTGGCCTAAAGACTCCCCAATCTGCTCCTACTGATGAAAATATATATATATATATATTTTGCACACCCCTACTCGGCACTTCCAAGAGGAAATGAACGTCTTGAACCATACAGTTTAACAGTGAAATACCACGTCAATCCCTTAAACATTTATTAACCATTGAAAATAGTTTATAGATGTGCTCTAAATTCATATAGAACCCCCCAAAAAAATCACAAGGTAAAGCTTTCCTCCATGACCGTACCATGCTTCACATGGGAAAAGGCGGTCCTCTGGATATCAGCATCCCCGATTGGTTTCGTACAGGTGGTTCCCGATTCATTTGGAGGTTCATTGCGTACTCTGGTTGGGGGCTGCAGGGAATAGTTTTCTCTTTCTCAAGAGCTGACTTCAGCTCCCCCAGTCATGTTGATGTTAGAAAGTGATCATTGCATGTAACTTGCCGACATTTAGCCATCTCTCTTTTATTTAAAAGCAGTGGTTGACACTGATTTAAAAGCCGCGGTTGAGTCTGGAGATAATAAATCAAAGAGAGGTTGTGAGTTGCAGTGAGGTACGTAAAACCCCACGGAAGTGCTTCTCTGTGTCAACTAACTGCCGTGGTGGGACTTTACACGCCCGTGTGACGGTGCGGATCATGGATCCCGTAAACCTACGCTTCTGCCTTTGTGTCTCATTATAAGCCTTATCTTCTTACCTAAATGCTTCTCTGTGGCTCAGCTATTTGGGTTCTGCTTCCGGTGCTTCAGGATTCCTGGGTGGCTCTGGACCAGCTTCCAGATCTGGGTCTTCCGCGTACTCCAATCACCATTTCCTTGCAGGAAACCGTTGTCTCTCATTCAGTCGTTTAATGTTAGGGTAACAATCGTCCTTCTTTTTGTCTGATTTCTGCTTCCATTCCCTAAAATGTTGTAAAAATGCAATTTCAGTATGGTCATCTTCTCCCTAATGATAGAGCTGGGCTGTTGCTTGGCCCAAGGTGGCCAAATGAGCGTCATTTCCGAGCAGATCTTCTTCTTCTTCACTTAGAATTATGTCATCATCCTTCCAAGAACCTTGCAATGTTGGTCAATAACGTTGGCTTGGATCCCATTGGAAATCTCCCCTGGCAGGAGGATTTTTATCAGCGGATGTTGACTTGCCTGCCCCACCCTCTGCTGCAGCCCCACCCTTTTGGGGCTACCACTTCTGGGTTGGGAACTACTTGGAGAATTTGGGGGTGGAGCCTGAGGAGGGCGGGGTTTGGGGAGGGGAGGGGCTTCAATGGGCTATAATGCCACAGAGCCCACCTTCCGGGGCAGCCATTTTCTCCAGGGGAACTGGTCTCTGTTGCCTGGAGATCAGTTGTAATCCCAGGAGATCTCCAGCCGCCACCTGGAAGCTGAAATCCAAAAACAACATCCGTGACAAAAATAACGAAGAGTCAATAAAGATACATTGCAAAATCATTTACTGTAGTAATTCCGTAGAAAATTCTCTTCTAATTCTCTATAATTACCATACGGGAATTATAATTATTTCAGAAAATGGATGCTGCTCCGAAGCTCCAAGGGACGTCATTAAGATTTTCTCGTCGGTGCTGTGAAGTGCTTTGCGGGGTGGGGGGAGGAGATGGCTGTCCTGAAATTGCATCGCTACCCCTGTTTCCTCGTGTGCTCTAATCGCAAGCAGCCTTGGCATAACCGAATCAACCAGTCCCTTCAAATTGGTAAATGCCTCGATAATCAACGTGTGCTTCTTTTCCAGAACCGTCCATTTTTCTTACCACCTCCAAATACTAGGGAGCATCTCTCCCCAGATATACCACCACAATGTATATTACTCTTCAGTGGGTGGCTACAGCCGAGACTTGATTTTTTTGTTATTGTTAAAGGGCATTCCCCCCCCCAAGTAGAAAAGGGCAAGAGTCCAGTAGCACCTTAAGGACTAAAAAAATCTGTGGCACGGGAGGCGCTTTCGTTAGTCACTGCTCACTTCTTCATAAAAGCTCCTACCTTGCCACAAATTTTGTTAGTCTCCAGGGTGCTAGTGGACTCTTGCTCTTTTCTATTGCTACAGGCAGATTAACAGGGCTTCCCATCTTGATCTTTTCCCCCAAGTGTGAATCTTGCTCATTTGGCCTTGGGGTCAAACTTGAGAGCCAGTTTGGTGTAGTGGTTAGGAGCACGGACTGTAATCCGGGAGAACCGGGTTTGATTCCCCACTTCTCCACATGCAGCCAGCTGGTGTGACCTTGGGTCAGTCACAAGTTGTTTCAGAGCTGTTCTCGAAAGAGCAGTTCTCGAAAGAGCTCTCTCAACCCCACCTACCTCAAAGGGTGTCTGTTGTGAGGAGAGGAAGGGAAAGGAGATTGTAAGCCACTCTGAGACTCCTTCAGGTAATGAAGGGTGAGGTATAAATCCAATATCTTCTTCTTCATAGTCCATATTATGTGAGGAATCTGTGATCAGGTCTTCCAGCTGTTTCCTAGATGTTAAAAAACAGCTGCAGGTGGGGCAGTCATTTGGATCGGGGTAATTGCTGAGATGGAGGTAGGTCGAGCCCCATTTCCTCAAAAGAAATCACATTCTTTTAGCCATATTCTTGTAGCCGCTGTAGGGAACAAAGACAGCGGTTTCAATGCAGCTGGTTCCTCTGCTGGTAAAAAAGGAAGGAAAGGTCCCCTCTGACCCACCAAAAATGCTTTACCTGGAATCGTGAGACCCACATGTGCACAAGCCATGTGGGATCATGGGAGCTGTAGCACGGGCTAGACTGCGAGAAAAAGCAGGCTGGATCCAACCCAGAGGCTATATTCCAACATCAGCCCTGCGTGTGTGCGCGCACTGGGAGGTCCCCAGGAGTCCCCCACCGAGGAGGTGAGTATCATTTGGCAACCCTACTCGATTCACACGTGCACTTCTCCTTGTGAGAAGGGAGAAATCCTGGTTAGAGAGTAACTCCAGTTTGCTTTCATGTATAAATGAAGGTGTGAACTGGATTAGTCCCCTGCCCCCCAAAAAACCAGGTGACAAGACCCTCTGGGAAGTCAATAATGCTAGGAAAAGTTGAAGGCAGTGGGAAAAGAGAAAGACCCAACCTGAAATGGATGAACTCCATCAAGGGAGCCACAGCCCTACGTTTGCAAGGCTCTTAATGATAGGACGTTTTGGAGGTCATTAATTCATCGGGTTGCCATAAGTCGGAAGTGGCTTGACGTCATTTGACACCCACATGCCCAACCAGAATTCTAAATCATGGTTTCATACAGTCTTCGCTTCTTGGTTTAGGGGAAGTGACTAACTCTAATTAGATCGTACACCTCCATTCGTACATGATGGGGAACCAGAGTTGTCTAACCAGGATTCTCAACAGAAGAGGAGTGAGGCCCTGTACATGTCCTAGCTAAACATAGCATCTGAACATCCAGAGAATGCAGCCAGTATTTGTCTTTTTCCCCCATCGCCAGGGCAAAATAGCAACATGCGACACGGGGATTTTTTTTTTAATGAAATGACGTGAGCAAAAAGGGTCAGACCTCCCCAGCACCCTTCTCCAAATCACCCCGCCCGGCAGCTGGTTTTAAACGTGAAAGAAAATGTAGGGAGATCCAATCCCTGCTCTCCTAACAAATGCGGTTCGACCTTTATCCTTTCCCATTGTGATGGGACTAATTTTACGGTATTGATCTATCAAGCGATTCCTCTCAAAAGACCCAGAAGTTTCATGAGGTGAAGAAGTCCCAAGAATGCCCAACCCGCCCCTACTAATAATATGTTCCCTAAGAAACAGAAGTCAAGGCACAATCTGTGGACAAAGATTTCATTACTGTTTCCAGCTTGGGAGGGCTGAGAACTGCTGGAAATTTCCACCCATCGTCCTAGCAGATGGGACCGGCTCAACCAGTAGGCAAACCTAGGCAGTTGCCCAGGGCGCCAGATTCTGAGAGGTGCCAGAAAGGTGAGAAGAGCCTCCTCTTCCATCTTGAACGGAAAGTTGGCATTGACTGGTTTTAGAAGCTCCATCTCTGTTGACTCTGCTCTTGTACAGCTGCCATGATGGAACATGGAGAACTTCATTTTTAATTTTACGTTGTTCATTTGGGGGGCTGCAGTGACTCAGAGGTTAAGACGCTGAGCTGAGGAGCGGAAGGTCAAGTAGCTCGGGAGTTCAAGACCCGAGTGCTGCGTGATGGAGTGAGCTCCCATCTCTGGCCCCAGCTCCTGCCAACCTAGCAGTTCGAAAGCAAGAATTTGCAAGTAGATAAATAGGTACCACTTCGGTGGGAAGGTAACAGCATTCCGTGCGCCTTGGCATCTAGTCATGCCAGCCACATGACCATGGAAAAGTCTTTGGACAGCGCTGGCTCTTTGGCTTGGAAACATGGTTGAGCGCCGCCCCCTAGAGTCGGATTCGACTGGCTTTCGAGCAAGGGAAACCTTTACCTTTTAAGTAAAACATTCATTCAAGATGTCCTTCTTGTCCCTCTATTGAACGGGGGGATACCAAAGTCATAAGTTCTCCCAGAGCACCAAAACACTTTGGGCCAGCCCTGCCAGGACACAGGCAGGGGGCAGATGATACTCCTACCTTGTTCGTGCCCAGCCAGGCCAGTTGCTTGTCCAGGATCCCTGGGCTCCACAATCCGCTTTCTCTCCCAGTAGCCCCAAGAAACTGACTTTTTGATTTCCTCCGCAGGTGGCGGCTCCCGGCAGAAAAAATGAGATCCAAAGAAGCGTTTTCAGCGGTGTTTCAGTCCCTCTGTCGAAGGTGCACACGGAAAGCGGGCAGAGCCCAAAATTTGGTCTGGGGAGACTTTGACTATTTAGCAGACCGACGCCCAGATGCAAGAAATTGCAGGAAGCTGGGGGGGGGAGCAATCTTTGATAATGTGCCTTAGTCAAATTCCCTACTCAAGGCCATGCAGGTTCTGGGCCATGGAAACTGACCTTTGGCCACCTTCATATTGAAACAGTCTCTTCTGTCTAGCCATATACCAGCCTCCTTCTGAAGCCAAGGGGTATAGGCTTGCTATCTCTGGGTTGGGAAATGCCTGGAGATTTGGGGAGGGGGTGGAGCTTGGGGAGGGCGGGGTTTTGGGAGGGGAGAGGCCTCACCAGGGTACAACGCCATGGAGTCCACCCTCCAAAGCAGCCATTTTCTCCAGTGGGAATGAGCTCTGTAGTCTGGAGATCAATTGTAATGCCAAGAGATCTCCAGGTGTCACCTGGAGGTTGCCAGTCCTACAAGGGGAGCACGGTCTGGAATGGTACCTCCCACACCAAGTGGCATAGATCATTCTACGTTCCCTTCGCTACCATCAACTACTGATTGGAAGTGCTTCCATTTCTGGTCTTGTAAATGAGCCCTGTGAACCAGGAAAGCGGTGTGGGACCCCAAAAAAGGCTTTGGGGTATAGGCCCGACTGTGCTGTGCGCGAGAGCCGGTTTCGTTTAGTGGTTAGGAGCGGTGGACTCTAATCCGGAGAACCAGGTTTGGTTCCCCACTCCTCCACATGCAGCCAGTCACAGCTCTTCCAGAGCTCTCTCAACCCCTAAAAACAAGTCTAGCTCACCACTAGTATAATGCTAAGAGCTGGGACTTGCAGCTGCCGGACAATCTTGCGATCTCCTGGCTATTCTACACACGATGCCATATGATAATTTTTAATTTATTAATTTGATTCGCACTATGCAACATGCAAATGCTAGGCTATGTTATCAAGATAGTCTCACTCCTGCAGAGATGTAACACACTCCGACCCTGAGTGGATTTACTGGCTTGGAAACAGCACAGATGCCACTGCGTTGGATAGAATTGCCAGTTGTAAACATGGGAGATCTCCAGCCACCACCAGGAGGTTGGCAACACCTGTGTTCAGGCAGAAGAATCCCGCTGCACAGTACAGGGGAAGGTGGGAAATCCCCCAGGATCTCACATGCACGTATACTCCACACACAAAGTTTTGTGTTGCATGGAATTATTTACAGGGGGGGACATTCCAAAATGGCACCCAACCGGTCCCTTCTACCACATCGTTTCCCCACTTATGTAGTCCAGGTCTACCTATCGAAGTGAAAATGAGTTAACAGTTCCCTAAAAAAATATATGTTAGAATGGCCTAGACCATTCCAGGCTGCGGGTGGGCGATCACATATTTCAACGCTCCCTTGGGTCAAATAAATTGTGTGAATAGAAAATGAACGTAGGAGGAAATGTACTGGCCTTGAAGCTTTATCCTGGCTGTACTGGGCTGCGTGCTTTTTGAATGTTCAGTGAGATTTTAAAGCGTTCAAAAATGTGATCCCCCACCACGATGTTTTGAAGAGGTACCATTCGGTTTACCCCCTCAGTTCCACTTCAGCTAGCTGCATGTACACAGAGACCAGGCCGCAGCCTAAACACTGGAGTTCCTAAGGCCACCAGCTCTGTGTTAGGAAATACTTGGAGATTTGGGGAGTGGAGCCTGAGGAGGGTGGGGTTTGGGGAGGGGAGGGACTTTAATGGGGTATAATCCACCTTCCAAATCAGCCATTTTCTCCAGGGGAACTGGTCTCTGTCGCCTGGAGGTCAGTTGTAATCCCAGGAGATCTCCAGTCCCCACTTGGAGGTTGGCAACCCATAGTTGTTCCACTGTGTGGAAGGTACTTCTCTCTCTGCTCCTATCAAAGCCTTTTTCGCTACCTAATCTCTGGATATCAGTATTTTCCCCTTTCTTCTTGGACTCACGGGATGCTACACAGCATTGCTGGGTTTAGACCGTTTTGGATTTGGACCTGACAATTTGCAGTATTCCATCTTAATGCCGGAGCTGCGGTGGCTCAAGTGGTTAAGACGCTGAACTGCAGGCTGTGGAAGGTCGGTAGTTCAGCAGTTCGAGACCCGGGTGCCGCATGACGGAGTGAGCTCCCGTCTCTAGTTCCAGCTCCTGCCAACCTAGCAGTTCAAAAGCAAGAAATTGCAATTAGATAAATAGGTACCACTTCGGTGGAAAGGTAACAGCGTTCCGTGCGCCTTGGTGTTTAGTCACGCCGGCCCCATGACCACGGAAACGTCTTCGGACAGCGCTGGCTCTTCGGCTTTGAAACGGAGATGAGCACCGCAACCCTAGAGTCAGACTCGACTGGCTTTCGAGCAAGGGAACCTTTACCTTTACTTTTTATCTTAATGCCAATCCTCTCCATGAATTCTGTTTATAATGACGGTGGGACTTTGGGTGGACTTGTACATAGCTGCTGTCTTCTGTACATTTTATTTAAGTTGTAATGAAATACCATGTTGGACTTACAGAAGTAATTTTATAAACCTTCAGATGCTGAGCTTAGTAACGTTATTAACGGGGCTAATAATTCACTGCCGATGCCTGTGGGACGAATATCGGGCAACGTATTGTTCACAGACTGGTTTTACAGAACAGCATAAACCTGTTAAAAGAAGGAGTTGACTCTTGTGAATGTTTGATGGCCGTAGAAGAACCTGACCGAAAAGTTCCTGAGATTATCTACCTCTGGAGTTTATTAGGTTTGGGCTGCGTTCAGATATGATGATAAACCGTAGTGTGTTCTAATTACTATGCCTGATGTAAGTAACAAATTTTGATCTGTGTATGTGGCAGGTTGTTGCCTCCTTCCTGCCTCCCAGCAGAGAGGACATCCTAATTGAGGATGGAGCCGCTCGACAAACTGGCATTTGTGGCGTTCACATATCGCAATAAGTCACAACTGCCGTATTTACCCCAAAGGAAGATGACCTTGTGTGTAAGATGTATACTCTTTAGGAGAGGGGTCCCCAGCCTTTTTTTGAGCCTGGGAGCACATTTGGAATTCTGACACGGCCTGGTGGACAGAGCAACGAAATGGCTGGCACAAAATGGCTGCCTCAGGAGGCGGAGCCAGCCACAAAATGATCGCCACAGCTTCACCTCAGTAAAACATTGGTGGCAACTGCTGCCAAAGCCACATTTTGAAAAATCCGCGCAGCCAATTAAATCTCAGATAGTCAGAAGACTTGCTGGGCAAAAGCTCCATCTGGCCCCGCCCACTTCCTAAAAACACTTGGCAGGCCACTGGGAAAGGTCTCGGCAGGCACCGCGGCGCCCATAGGCACCACGTTGGGGACCCCTGCCCTAGAAGAAGGTTATACATTAAAAATATATATTATTGTACATAACTGAAACTTGTCTGCAAATATTAAAAGACCCCCTATTATTATTATTGATAGGACTCCTTGAGGAGGTGAAAAACTTAGTCTTCCTTTCAGGTAAATAGAATGTCCTAACTATGATGAGAAAACCAGGTGCAAACCCTAGTTTGAAATCTGGGTTTGATGCCAGTTGAAGACTGCTCAAACCCTGGTTTATCAACCGCAGTTTCTTGAGATGTCTGAACAGAGCCTCAAGAGGCATGTACATATGGGGATCAGGTGGCCAGGAAAACCCTACCCTCCAGCCTTGACTGCCCTTGGAGAGAGGTATTGCCTCCCTGCTAGAGTGTATAAATGGAACATAGGTAAACAGAACACTAAAAACTAGGGCAAGAAGGACTGTGGTGGGGGAAGAGAGCGGCAACTGACCAGTTAGAGTAGAAGGAGTTGGTTTTATACCCCGCCCTTCACTACCCAAAGAAGTCTCGGAACAGCTTACAATCGCCTTTCCTTCCTCTCCCCACAACAGACACCCTGTGAGGTAGGTGGGGCTGAGAGAGCTCTGAGAGAACTGCTCTTGAGAGAACAGCTCTGAGAGAGCCGTGACTGACCCAAGGTCGCTCCGGCTGGCTGCATGTGGAGGAGCGGGGAATCGAACCCCGTTCTCCAGATTAGAGTCCTGCTGCTCTTAACCATTACACCATACTGGCTTTATAATATATAGTCAACACAATGGCAATGGAGAGATGAAAGCCATGGGAACTGAGTTGAGCCTGCCCAGGTGGCTATGCTCCCTGCACAGACCGCTGTGGTTGGCTTCCAGTTCTCCCTCCCCCTTCCTAGTGACCATATGCAAAAGAGGGCAAGAATCCTGCACTTCTAGTTGTGTCAGAGTGTGGCGGCAGCCTCTCAGCCCTCCGCGGCAAGGCCTCAGACATCTGGCTTCTGTACAACCCGCCATTTGCTGCCACCCCAAGACAGAAGTGGGAACTCCAAAGTGAGACTTACTAAAAATGTTCTGCAAATCGCTGGCTTACATGGGTAACGAAAGCCATAAACTGGTTCCAAATGGAGTGCTAATAATTTGACAACTGAACTGTCTCCAGCTTTGTACATATCTATGCTACCTGAGTGCAATAAACTTGCTTATATTTAATAAACTTCCAAGTCTGTCTTTGGGAAAGCAAACAATGCATGAACTTCTTGGCATAAGAATATCAGAAGAGCCCTGCTGGATCAGACCAGTGGTCCATCTGGCCCAGCATCCTGTCTCCCACAGTGGCCAACCAGTTCCTCTGGAGGGCCAACAACAGGGCCTAGAGGCCGAGGCCTTCCCTGGTGTTGCCTCCTGACATTGCTATAAGGGCAGGAGCATCCGTATTTGTGCTGGGATTATTACTTTTGACTTAAATAGTGGTTTTCCGGTTGTGTTCTAGGGAACCGAGGGATTTGGAGGGAGAAGCTTCTGGGGATTGGTAATGTCCAACAGTGGGTTGTATCCTAATTCTACATTAATAGTGACACATAGAATTACAGAGTTGGAAGGGGTCATAGAGCCCATCTAGTCCAACTCCCCGCTTAAGGCAGGATCAGCCTAGAGCATCCCTGACAAGAGTTTGTCCAGCCACTGCTTGAAGACTGCCAGGGAGGGGGAGCTCACCACCTCCTGAGGCAGCTGATTCTACTGCTGAACAACTCTAACTGTAAAAAAATGTTTCCTAATATCCAGCCGGTCTCTTTCTGCTCATAATTTAAACCCGTGATTGCGAGTCCTCTCCTCGGCTGCCCACAGGAACAGCTCCCTGCCCTCCTCTACGTGACAGCCCTTCAGATACTTCAAGAGAGCCATCCTGTCCCCACTCAGCCTCCTCTTCTCCAGACTGAACGTCCCCAAGTTCCTCAGCCTTTCCTCACAGGGCTTGGTCTCCAGGCCCCCGATCATCCCTGTTGCTTCCCTCTGCATCCGCTCCATTCTGTCCACATCCTGTCCTCCATCCAAAAGAGCCTTCCTACAGCACAAGAGGCTCAGGACCTGTTCTGTCAAAAGGAGGCTGTTTGGGACAGAGGAAGGTACCACTGTTAGTGGAGCAGAAGGCTGTGATCTGGTGTCTCCTAAAAAGCCATATGTCCTCAGAAGGAGCGGGGAAGCTCTTCTCCCAGCAGGGAAGCTCTTCTCCAAGTAGCGGGACAGAGGGGATCAGCAGCCTGGAGGAGATCTTGAAAGACCGGCCCCTAGGTTGGGATGGGGCTGCAGGGGTCATTTCCTGCAGGAGCACACAGGAGTGGAGCTCCGGGCGTAATCTTCGTGGGGACGGCGGGGCTTCAGCCCCCGCCGAAATTTTCAGGAAGGTGCTCAGCCTCCCCCAGGAGCCACCCTTGCTCCTAGCAAAGCAATGCCTCTGGCTCAGCCCCAGCCCCCCCCCCCAGGAAATTGGAAAGTCTACACCTCAGCCCAGGGGGCGGGCACATGCAACAAGCCCCACCCCCTGCTCCAGCAGTCCTCAGTCAGAGCAAGAAGCAGCCAGGTAAGTTGCAGAGCTCCCCACGGCTCCCCGGTCCAAAACAGTCCAGTGGCACCTTTAAGACCAAGAGCAGTGGCAAATGAGTTATGCTAATGAGCTCCGGCCCCTCTTTTTCTATGAAATGATCCCTGGATGGGGGGGGGGGGTCACCAAACAAGCCAAAGTCTAGCTTGGGACCCACTCTGTCAGCTGAGTGTGTTTGGCAGTTCCAGCAGCAGGAGAGAGGAGGAGGAGACTGTATTTATACCCCGCCCTTCACGCAGAGTCTCCGAGTGGCTTGCAATCTCCTTCCCTTCCTCTCCTCACAACAGACACCCTGTGAGGTAGGTGGGGTGCCCAGCCGGCTGCACAAGTGTGCATCACTTCATGCACACACAAGCTTATACCCAGAATTAAACTTTGTTGGTCAGGACTCAGGGCTCTTTTTATAGCAGCTCTTGGAGGATTGGCTACATTAGGGGTGTGTGGCCTAATATGCAAAGGAGTTCCTGCTACAAAAAGAGCCCGGGTTGGTCTTAAAGATGCCACTGGACTCCCAACGTTGTTCTGTTGCTTCAGACCAACATGGCTACACACCTGAATCACCCTTCTGAGCTCTTTGCCTTTAATGGATATAGAAGGGTGTAACTCTGTTTAGGATTGCACTGTTAATTACCTAATCCCATCTAGGCATTTTCTAGCTGCTCTTTTTCCCTTCCTGCCCCCTCTCTCTTTGAACAAATCCCTGTTTTCCAAAGTCTACTTTCGGTCATGATGTCATTTTGCTTTACCACTTAGATTTCAGCAGAGAGAAAAAGAGTCCAAACACAAATAATTTGTCAGTTTCTGAAGTTACATGTCTGTTAAGGCGATCTGCTGGCAGTTTAGCTGTCAAGAAGTACAAAAATAAATCATTCTTCTAATGTGTCATTCCAAGACAAGTTCATGCATTCCTTCTTACAGGGGGAAAAAGTACAGCCGTTACCCTCATCGGTAGGGGTTGGATTGGCTGAGAAAGATTTGATCTCTGGCGAATGGATCGATGCTTCCTTGTCTCATTTCTCTGGTAGAGGAGACAACATGATTTCTCTGGTTCGTTGTGATTTTACCTACGATCCCAGCTTTTTTGGGGTCAATACTTTGGAAATTGGCGAGCAGCTTTTGACAAGGTCATTTGCCTTGGGAGGAGAGCCTGTGATCTCTTTTTACTTGCAAATCTACACAACGAAAATGGAGAGGAGCAGACAGACAGACAGACAGAGAGGGGTGGTGGGAAAGTGGCATTCAGTTGCAGCTTGTCTTGGGCAACTCGAATGATAAAAGGGTTGGAACACTTTCCCTATGAGGAAAGGTTAAAGCGCTTAGGGCTCTTTAGCTTGGAGAAAAGACGACTGAGGGGTGACACGATTGAGGTTTACAAGATTATGCATAGGAAAGAACAGGTAGAGAAAGAGGTACTTTTCTCCCTTTCTCACAATACAAGAACTCGTGGGCACTCCATGAAATTGCTGAGCGGTCGGGTTAGAACGGATAAAAGGAAGTACTTCTTCACCCAAAGAGTGATTAACACTTGGAATTCACTGCCACAGGAAGTGGTGGCGGCTACAAGCATGGACAGCTTCAAAAGGGAATTAGATAAGCATATGGAGCAGAGGTCCATCAGTGGCTATTAGCC
>NW_015163138.1:255533-262833 GCF_001447785.1 Gekko japonicus
TCAGCAGTAGAGAATGTGCTTTGCATGCAGAAGGTCTCACCTCCAAACCCCACATCTCCAGTTAAAAGGATCGGTTTGGAGATGCTGTGAAAGGGCACCACCTGAGATTCTGGTAGGGTGGCCAACCTACCAGGTGGGGCCTGGGGATCTCCTGGAATTACTGCTGGTCTCCAGACTACAGAGAGCAGTTCCCCAGGAGAAAATGGCTGGTTTGGAGGGAGAGTGATTAAAATGTGGGATTCATTGCCAGAGGATGTCACGATGGCCACAGGAATAGACAGCTTTAAAGGAGGATCTCATGGAGGAGAGGTCTATCAGTGGCTACTAGCCATGGTGACTGAGGGGAACCTCCACAATCAGAGGCACTAATCCTCTGAATTCCAGAACCTGGAGGCAACATTGGGAGGGCCTTGGCCTCTGTGCCCTGTTGTTGGCCCTCCAGAGGAACTGGTTGGTGACTGAGACAGAATGCTGGACTAGATGGACCACTGGTCTGATCCAGCAGGGCTCTTCTGATGTTCTTAGGAAGGCCTCGGCCTCTGTGCCCTGTTGTTGGCCCTCCATAGGAACTGGCTGGCCACTGTGAGAGTGAGGATGCTAGACTAGATGGACCTCTGGCCTGATCCAGCAGGGCTCTTCTTATGTTCTTATGTATTATACGCTGCCAAGGTCCCTCCTTTCCCCGAACCCTGCACTCCCCCAGGTTCCACCCCACCTTTTCAGGGATTTCCCAACCTGGCGTTAGTAACTCTAGATTCTGGAGAATAGGTGCCAGTCAAAGTAGACAATCATGACTGTGATAGACCAAAGGCCTGGCTCAGTAGAAGGCAACTTCAGGCGCTCATGGAATAGTGGCTCTCCTATTAGTGTCTGCTGTCTGCAGAGACGGATGAGAGGATGAAGAGAAGAAGTCACTGCATGCACCTGGCTGGGAAAGTCCAATTCTTCAGGGGGAGGGGGCTATGAGACAGTAGCCCAGCATCTGCTTTTCATGCAGAAAACCCCAGGGTCAATCCCTGGCATCTCTAGCAAAAGGTTCTGGTAGTAGCAGATGTGAATGGCCTCTGCCTGAGAATCTGGGGAGCTGCTGCCAGCCAGAGTAGACAATATTAACCTTGACAGACTAATGGCCCAATTCAATATGAGGAAGCTTCATGTTTTGACGGCTTCATGGACGGCTTCAAAAGGGAATTAGATAGGCATATGGAGCAGAGGTCCATCAGTGGCTATTAGCCACAAGGTATAGATGGGGGCTCTGGGGCAAGGGATGCTCTGTCTTCTTGGTGCTTGGCGGGGGGCAACAGTGGGAGGGCTCCTAGTGTCCTGATGGCACCTGGTATTTCTGGCCACTGTGTGACAGAGTGTTGGACTGGATGGGCCTTTGGCCTGATCCAACATTGGTGTCTCTTATGTTCTTATGTTTGATCTGAGATACAAGTTACAAGAATGGGCACAGTGATAAGACCAATGAAAAAAGGAAACGAACTAAGGAAAAGAACATGTCTGAGATACAGACATGGCAGTAATGAGGTTTGCCCACAAGATGGCTCCATTTTCTCTAGAGAGGTTTTCCCACTTGGTCACCTAAGAGCAGATCAAGACAATATTCATTTCAGGAACTTTTTTTTGTTTAAATAAAAAAAAAAATCTGTTTGAAGGCATTTGCAGGTTTACCTGTGCTTTTCAAAGTATGGAAATTATAGGCCGAGGTCTGCCTTAACTTGTACGCCATGTAAACAACAGAGCTGGTTTCTTCTTGCCCATTTGTCAGGATAACATTAAGTGGTTCAAAGCCCTTGGAAGTTCCTACGCTAGTAGGGATGAGATTAGACAGATGATCTTTGCTTCTTAGCAGAAGTGTGAAAGATTTATAGAAGGAGAGCAGCAGTGCTCAGACAAGAGCAGATAGTGTTTGGCACAGGAAAAAACCCAGCTTCGCTTTATGCGAAATGAAAAGTGATGTGACTTATTGGCACAAGGAAATCATGGGCTTGGCTAGATGGTATCCATCCTGTTCTCATCTTGTTCTCATCAGCCAGTTTGGTGTAGTGGTTAGGAGCGGCAGACTCTAATCTGGAGAACCGGGTTTGATTCTCCACTGCTCCAGATGAAGCCAGCTGGGTGACCTTCAGCCAGTCACAGTTCTCTCAGAGCTGTTCTCTCAAGAGCAGTTCTCTCAGAGCTCTCTCAGCCCCACCTGCCTCACAGGGTGTCTATTGTGGGGAGAGGCAGGGAAGGAGATTGTAAGCCACTCTGAGACTCTGAGTGAACGGCAGTGTATAAATCCAACCTCCTCCTCCTTCTTTCCTCCAAGATACATGGAACTGACTTATACTGACTCAAACCACTGCTCCATTAGAGTCAGTATGGTATACTATTACTGGCAACTGGTCTCCAGGGTCTCAAGTAGAGGTTTTTCACATCACCTACTACCTGGTCCTTTCAATTGGCGATACCAGAGGAAGTACCTGGGACCTTTTGCACACCAAGCTGAGACTCTTTCACTGAACCACAGCCCCTCCACTGATTTGTACTAGGAGTTACAAATATAGCAATGAAAAACCATAGAGACATTTGAAATCCATAGAGTGTCTTGATGTCACTTCCTGTTTCAAAACAGCAAGTGACTTCCAAGAAGTCTCTGCCCCCCTCAATGTTCCAGGGGATTGTCAGTCAAGGGCCAGCATCCCTAAGATCATGTCCATATGTCTGAGCAACAAAGTGTACACAAGGATAATGTTGTGTATGATCAGGCCCCTATCGCTAAAATACCCAAAAAACCAAACCTCCATATAATTAAACCTCCAAAACTACTCAAAGACACTAAATATAATGCTTATGAATTATTTGCAGAATCAGCAATGACAAACATACAAAAGAATCTTAATACAAATCTTGAAATCCGTGTAAATAAATTGTGCCGAGTCACAGAACAAAGGATTCCAATGTAAATGGCAAATTCAAAAGTCCACCCGATACCCCAGTGGCACTTCAGGTGAGTAGAATCCTTAGTTCCTGAAGACTTAAGCTGAAAGGCAGCTTTGTATGTTTCTACTGAAGGCAGCACTTCCTGTGCCTGCACAGCTAGCAAGCATCCAAAGAAACTCTCATTACAAAAGATCTCCACTCGATGTCTAAGAACATAAGAGAAGCCCATGTTGGATCAGGCCAAAGGCCCATCCAGTCCAACACTGTCACACAGTGGCCAAAAAGACCAGGTGCCATCAGGAGGTCCATCAGTGGGGCCAGGACACTAGAAGCCCTCCCACTGCTGCCCCCCCCCCAGCACCAAGAATACAGAGCATCCCATGCCCCAGACTGAGAGTTCCTATCTATACCTTGTGGCTAATATCCACTGATGGACCCCTGCTCCAGATGTTTATCCAATTCCCTCTTGAAGCTCTCCATGCTTGTAGGCGCCGCCTCCTCCTGTGGCAGTGAATTCCATGTCTAGGGCGGTCCTTCCTGTGCGTCCATCTTCACAAGTCAGTTGGATTGGCTACTTTGCTTTTCCTTCACCTGCATGGAATGTTGACTTGGCTAGAAAGGGCAGTCCCTGTGAAAATGACCCCCATTCCCTTTCTGCCCTGCCAGGGAGACCACGAGAGACTCTTACGGTCGTACTAACCTTGACAATAAAATCTGCCTTTTCTCCTTCTCCTTCCCCTGCAATGCAGCGATGGATAAGGAAGGTTGTGGACACCATATTTGGGCAGGAGCGTACACATTCCCCTCTGCATATCGGCCACTCCGGCCATCACAAACAGGGGAGCTCTCCAGAATAAACGGGGCTTAGCTTGCAACGTCCAGTAACCCACCTAACTTCCTAACCCTTAAATCTTTCCTTGGACAGAGAGAAATAAAAGCTGTTCTAATCTTGCCCCTGGGCCCTGTTTGCTCGGCTCTTCTTCTCTCATCTCCGTATCTGTTTTCCTCGCTGGGGTGGCTCTGGTAGGCATGTTTGTTCTGGATGCGCATGATGCCTGCTTTTCCTGAGCCCTGTTGACTTTCCCTCTGCAGCTCTCTGCTGCTTCAAACCTGGCCATAAAACCCTGGGCTATAAATAATAGATTCCAGCCGCCGGGGACTTCCAGTAAACCGTGCGGCCTCGGCTCGGCTCTCCATCACTGCATGATGCTGAGACCGCTTGTTCTGCAGCATTTTATAGGTGAGGAGGAGGACGAGGAGGGGGGTGAAGTAGTTTTACACGCCACTGATTTTTGCTCAGCTCTGTAGGGATGAATTAGAAGCGCCGAGCTCATCCATTTTTCAGCGGTGGGCAACAGGCGCACAAGAAGACTTTGCCGAAACAGCTTCCTGTGTTCTGTATGCTTCCCTCACGTAGAGATGCCATCCTCCAGGTGGAACCTGGGGATCCCCCGGAACTGCAGCTCAACTCCAGACTACAGAGATCAGTTTCCCTGGAGAAGATGGAAACTTTGCAGGGTGGGCTCTTGTATAGAAATATTGATTTCTAAATGTCTCCTGCATTCTCCTGTGATGTCTTTTGGTAACAGGCTGTGCCTTATTTCCTGTTACAAGCCAAATGGTGGGCCCCATGGCCTCAGTTGCCATGCCATAAACCCACATTCTTCACACTTCCATGCTGGAAGCTAGGCCAGCATGCAAAAAGTCACGTAGCCGATGGGAAGACTGGAGTTTGGGGTCACCTGACTGCAGAGGGAGTCTCCAAACGTCCACCCTATCCCCACTTGCACCCATGGCAACGAACAAATTGGACACACCTATGTTCACTCGCAGTTGGCTGCCTGGCCACAGCTGATTGTGACTGGAATGGGCCTATAACTGGTCATTCCCAATGGGAGAGAGCTCTGTTTTCTCGGTTCTCTCTGCTGCTCTTGTGTTCTTGTTCCTGTTCGTGAGCTCCCTGCTTGTTGGTTTATTGCACCTGGACATGTGGTCTGTGGGAGAACAACGACCTGCTTGGTAACTGGAGCACATGGTGTGCAAAAATGGGCTTTCCCTTCAAGATCCCCTGGAACCCTGGACTGTAGATGTTCCTGACATGGTAAATATGAAGTATTAATGTTCAGTTAAGGCAAACTGCCTTAGGCTTGTTATTCTGAAATCTTTATGGTCTAATTGCAATGCTCTGTGTTGAATAAAAACTTATTCTTGTTTTTAAATGGTCTCTGATGTTGTACCTGAATTCCAAGCCTAAATCTTGTGGCCTAAACGCTCACCATATATGCTACTATTGGAGAGTAAAAGGTGTGCATCTCTGGGACTGAGGTGCTAATGTGTTAAGCCCTGGATGCTAGCTAAGAGTCTGAACCTTGCTCTTAGGCTGGAAGGGGACTCTAGTTAAAAGAGGTTCTCGTGGCTTATTGTTCTGAAATCCAGAGAGGGTAGCCTACCTCTATGGGTTGTTGTTTAATGTATTGTAAAAGTATAGGATTCCCTCTCATTCCTGGACAGTCTTGAGGGGCAGAGTCCTATACAGCTCTATACCCCACCAAGAACTCTGTCCTCCCCAGACTCCATCCCCAAGTCTCCAGGGGTTTCGCAACCTGGAGCTGGCAACCCTACCCTGCCCCAGTCCCCTGCTAGTGGCCAGGGTGACCTGGCAGCCCCAGAGCAATGTAAGAAGAGCTCTACTGGATCAGTCGAGAGGTCCATTCAGCTCAGCATTCTGTTTCCTAGTGGTCCATCAGATGTCTCTAAAAGACCCAGAAAAGCAGCGCAGAGGTCGAGACTGCCAACGTTATCACCACAAGCAACAGCCTCAGCCTCGCCTGCCTCACAGGGTTGTTGTTTTAAGGATAAAGGGGAGGAGAGGAAGAAGAGAAGAGGTTGGATTTATACCCCAACCTTCCCTATCCAAAGGAGTCTCCGAGCTGCTTACAAACTCCTTTCCCTTCCCCTCCCCACAACAGACACCCTGTGAGGTAGGTGGGGCTGAGAGAGCTCTTGGCAGAAACTGCTCTTTTTCGAGAACAGCTCTTATCAGAACTACGGCTTGCCCAAGGTCATCCAGCCAGGTGCAAGTGGAGGAGTGGGGAATCAAACTCGGTTCTCCCAGATTAGAGTCCGCACACTTAACCACTACACCAAACAGCGTGAGTCACTTTGAGTCTCCACTGGGGAGAAAGGCGAGGTATAAATACATATACACATGAAGCTGCCTTATACTGAATCAGACCCCTGGTCCATCCCAGTACTGTCTACTCAGACTGGCAGCAGCTCTCTGTGGTCTCAGCTAGAAGTCTTTCACACCACCTACTGCCTGTTCCTTTTAACTGGAGATGCTGGGGATTGAACCTGGGACCTTCTGCGTGCAAAGCAGAGGCTCTTCCACTGAGCCACAGCCCCTCCCCAACTAATATGAAATAAACCAATATTCAGAGAGGGCCTTTGAGCAGTTAATGATCACAGCTAATACCCAAGGAGGGACGTATCTTCCATGAATTTGCCTCTTACTCATTTTCAGCAGTTAAGGGAGCCCCAGTTGTTTCTCTGTGCTGTGCTTCTCCACCTCCCTCCGCTTCCCAGTCCTTGGCCTCGTTTCCCCAGACTTCTCTCTAATCTCATTGGCTGAGAGCCAGTTTGGTGTAGTGGTTAAGTGCGCAGACTCTAATCTGGGAGAACCGGGTTTGATTCCCCACTCCTCCACTTGCACCTGGCTGGATGACCTGGGACAAGCCGTAGTTCTGATAAGAGCTGTTCTCGAAAAAGAGCAGTTTCTGTCAAGAGCTCTCTCAGCCCCACCTACCTGACAGGGTGTCTGTTGTGGGGAGGGGAAGGGAAAGGAGTTTGTGAGCCACTCTGAGACACCTTTGGGTAGTGAAGGGCGGGGTATAAATCCACTCTCTTCTTCTTCTTTTACCTCACAGGGTGTCTGTTGTGGGGAGGGGAAGGGAATGGAGTATGCAAGCCGCCCTGAGACACCTTTGGGTAGTGAAGGGCGGGGTATAAATCCAATCTCTTCTTCTTCTTTTACCTCACAGGGTGTCTGTTGTGGGGAGGGGAAGGAAAAGGAGTTTGTAAGCCGCTCTGAGACACCTTTGGGTAGTGAAGGGCAGAGTATAAATCCAATCTCTTCTTCTTCTGTACTGATCAGTGTTCCCTCTAAGATGAGTTAGTGTGAGCTAGCTCACAGTTTTTTAGCCTACCGGCTCACACATTTTTGTCTTAGCTCAGGAAGGATGGCTCCAGAGCAAACTAATTAATGCAGCAGCGAAATCGCTCACTCACAACTTTAATGCAAGGAGATCACAGAGTAGAATTTTTGCTCACGACTCCACAGCTTAGAGGGAGCATTGGTACCGACCCAAGTGAT
>NW_015163138.1:263017-266570 GCF_001447785.1 Gekko japonicus
GGCTGGGAAGGAAGGGGGGAGGGGAGGGGCCCAATTAGGATATAATGCCATAGTTCACCCTCCAGAGCAGCCATTTTCTCAAGAAGGAACTGATCTTGGTTGACTGGAGATCAGTTGTAATAGTGGGAGATCTCCAGCAGTCACCTGGAGGGGTGGCAAACCCTAACAGCTGTAAAGTGAACAGCAAAACTGGAGACCCAGCGTGGTGTATATACTGTAGACCCTGTCACATTAGAGCTTGCTATAAGAGCTCCCCAGTCACCAGAATAAGCGCGGTAGCGTACATCAAAAAATTGTATAAGAATTAGCATTTTGAAATATGGCTTGCAGCACTTCATTCTAATGAAGATATTTGTACCCTGCTGAGGTCCCTCCCCAAATCTGCCCTCTCCAGCCTCCACCTCCCCCCCAAAAAATCTCTAGGTATTTCCCAACCCAGAGCTGGCATCCCTAGCTGCCAACCACCAGGTGGGAGCCAAAAATGAGAGATCACGAAAGGAAGTGGAAATCCAAAAACAACATCCGTGACAAAAATAACGAAGATTCAATAAAGATAAGTTGCAAAAACGTTTACTGTAGTAATTCTGTAGAAAATTCTCCTCTGTTATTGCTCTCACACGCTAACGAATGCTGCGCAATGAAAACAATCCGTTTCACAACATTTGCTTTATCTGAGCGTGTAGCACTCCCGATTCGTACCGATTACTACTTATCAGCTCTTGAAGGAAACGTTCCTTGTTGACTCTCTAATAACAGAACCCAAGGCCTTGTGAATTACTACAGAATTACTACAGTAAACGTTTTTGCAACTTATCTTTATTGACTCTTCGTTATTTTTGTCAAGGAAGTTGTTTTTGGAATTCTCCGACCACCAGGTGGGACCTGAAGATCTCATGACAACTGATCTCCAGATGACAGACATCAATTCCCCTGAAGAAAGTGGCTGCTTTGGAGGGTGGACTCCATAGTACTATATGCCGCAAAGGCCCCTCTCTTCCCCAAACCCTGCCTTCCCCAGGGTCCACCTGGAAATCTCCAGGAATTTCCTAGCCCAGAATTGGCACCCCAAGTGTTTCAACTCCTTAAAAACTGCCCTGTCTCTTTTCTTCGGAAACTAAGCAATACGCAATGGCACTGAACAAATTGAATAAACTGGAAAATAACCGAGGCTGACAGACTGCCTGACACACGCAGGGAGGGGCCGGCCAGACAGATGGCTTCGGTCCCCTTCGGAGTCGTTGACAAATGTGTCTGTCAAAAGCATTCCAAAGGTGGGGACCCCTCTGTGGGACTGTACGTGACAAGTCTCCTTTTTGAGAAGTTTGCACCAGAGTGGCATAGTGGATAAGATCAGCGGACTCTGATCTGGAGAGCTGAGTTTCAGTCCCCACTCCTCCTCCACATGAAGCCTGCTGGGTGACCTTGGGCCAGTCACAGTTCTCTCAGAGCTCTCTCCGCCCCACCTGCCTCACAAGGTGCCTGTTGTGGGGAGAGACAGTATGCTGTAATGGTTATGGGCAGTGGGCTCTAACCTGGACAACGGGGTTCGATTTCCCCACTACTCCTCCACATGCAGCCAGCTGGGTGACCTCGGGCCAGTCACAGTTCTCTCAGAGCTCTCAGAGCCCCACCTGCCTCACAGGGTGTCTGCTGTGGGGAGAGGGAGGGAAGGCGATTGTGAGCCACTCTGAGAACTCCTTCGGGTAGTGAAAAGCGGGGCATAAAAACGACTCATCTTCATGGCAGCCCTAGGTAAAAGTGTGAGACCATGAAGGGGTTTGTAGCATTTGAGTTGAATACCATTTGAGTTGCCCCCACTGAGGGCACCTGGTATTTTTGGCCACTGTGTGACAGAGAGTTGGACTAGATGGGCCATTGGCCTGATCCAACATTGGCTTCTCTTATGTTCTTAATAAACCTTTGGAACTTTGAAACAGCACAAGCTCCCAATTGTAGATTATCTTCAGCATAAACGGTGTGTGTGTGCGTGCATGTGTATAAAACAGGGGTGTGCAGCCCTTTACAACTGGAGAGAGCCAAACTGGCTCAAAATTCAGAACAAGAGATCAACCGCGAGCCAATAGAAGAAAGCTCATTTGCCTAACCGGAAGGATAAAACCTAACATCACCAATGAATGACAGGTTGATTAACAATCCGTCAAGTTCTCTCAAGCCAGATGCTGGTAGCTACAAGTCTTTTATTAGGACAAGGTCTACAAGAAGTAGTAAACGTGCCCAGAAGCAACTTGTGCTTGGGGATCAGCATAAATGCAGGAACAGCACAGAGGTGGGTTTGCCAACTTCTAGGTGTGGCCTGGAGTTCTCCTGGACTTAGAATGTCAGGATTATAACTGCCTTAAAGGCAGAACTTGGTTAAAGAGCAAATGGGGCAGCGGGGGAGACGACACACACACCAGTATTCATGCCTGGTGTTTATAAAGTGCTTTTTCTGATGTGTTCCACATGTGTGATCTCAGCAATACTTACAACACCCCTGGAAGGCAAATCAGTATTCTGCTTTGCAGTTTATAAAAAGGGGCGGGGGCGGAGGTGGGGGTGGGTGAACTGAGATTTAGAAACTGGGCTGATGCTTCCCAGTAAGGTTACGCGTCTGCCGAGATTTGAACAGAGGACTCAAGTGTATGATTTATGCCCACAACTGCTAGGCTGCATTCCGGTTCCATGTCTCATGCGTGGATTCTCTCAGCAGGTTTGGTGTAGTGGTTAGGAGTGCTGTTGCTTCCCAGTAAGGTTACGCGTCTGCCGAGATTTGAACAGAGGACTCAAGTGTATGATTTATGCCCACAACTGCTAGGCTGCATTCCGGTTCCATGTCTCATGCGTGGATTCTCTCAGCAGGTTTGGTGTAGTGGTTAGGAGCGCAGACTCTAATCTGGGAGACCCGGGTTTGGTTCCCCACTCCTCCACATGCAGCTGCTGGTATGACCTTGGGTCAGCCATGGCTCTCTCAGAGCTGTTCTCTCAAGGGCAGTTCTGGAGAGAGCTCTCTCAGCCCCACCTACCTCACAGGGTGTCTGTTGTGAGGAGGGGAAGGAAAAAGGGATTGTAAGCCGCTCTGAGATGCCTTGGGGTAGTGAAGGGCGGGGTATAAATCCAATCTCCTCCTCCTCCTCCTCCTCCTTCTTCTTCTTCTGGTGAAAAACTGAAATGGATGTCATCGCGCCAGGTCAGTGCTCTAGGCTTCACTGAAAATTCCATGGTTTAACCATAGAGGTTTGGGTGAATCCTATAACATTGTCTGGGTGTGCTAATGTCACTTGGGGGGGGGGGAGTTGCCTGAATTGGTGTTGCTCGTTGATTTGATAGCAAGAAGATTGTCCAGGTTCTCTAAATTCTCCCGGTGAGTTGCCCGCTTTGGCCGCCAACCCTAAATGGGCTTCCTGATGAGGTAAGGATTGCTGAGGGGAGGGATATTTTATTCACATTTTTAACAGAGTTTAAACCACAAGTATGGGGTTTTTTTTTCCTTGGGTGTTCAGTGTACTTCTTTTTTTTAAAAAAAAAAAAAGTGAATTGTAAGCAACCTTTAGTC